>NC_083335.1:45737044-45815754 GCF_963455315.2 Globicephala melas
AGCCCCCTTATGGAAAAGGTAGTTCATTCATATGCTTCAAATTTCAAACAGTGCAAAAGGGCATATAGTGAAAAACATTCTTTCTACCCTCTTCCTTTGCTACCCAGCCCCTCTTTTCAGAAGCAGTCAGTGTTATTTCTTGTGTTGTGTTGTGTATTCCCAACACAACAGTCAGAGAACTATCTTCTTAAAACCTCAGCCAGATAATATCATCCCTCTGCTCAGAACCTTCCAATGTCTCTCCGTTCACTCAAACTGTCTCTACGTTTCTTCTCTGACCTCCTATGGAGCTATTTTCTCTTTGGCTCACTCTGATCTCATCACACTGACTCTTTTGCTATTCTTCAAAGATACCAGGCATGGTGTTCTCACTTTAAGGCTTTTACACTGACTATTCTCTCTTCTTGGTATCCTCCAAATATCTGCAAGACAATCTCTCTAATTTCTTTCAAGTCTCTGCTTAGATGTTACTTTCTCAAGGAGGCCTATATTGATGATCCTATTTAAAATTCCAATCCAATTCATCCCTGCTCCATGACCTGGCACTCTCAACCTCCCTTACTCTACCTTCTTCGTTTAATAGCACTTTTCACCTTCTAACACATTACATAATGTATTTCTTGTTCATGGTTTATTGTATGTCTACTTCCATTAGGAAGATAGCTACATGAGAGTAGGGATTTGGTTTATTCATTGATGTATCACAAGCACTTAAAATAGTGTCTAATGCATAGAAGTGGCTCAATAAATATGAATTTGAATATAACAGGCATATATATGAATATATACATAATATGCATGCTGAGGACATAACTGTACATACACACATACACATACACACATACTGTAAAAGCATACAATATCTCTGTAATAATATAGAAAAAAGAAATAACACCGACTGCTTCTAAAAAGAGGGGCTCGGTAGCAAGGGAAGATGGTAGAAAGGTTGTTTTTCACTATATGCCGTTTTGCACTGTTTGAAATTTGAAGCATATGAATGAACTACATTTTCCATAAGTGAATAACAAAACAGTGTGAGTTGGACTTCATAGCAAGATTTTCCCTCATAGTAGGATCCTCAAAATATTATGATTTTCTTAAACTCTCAATTTTTTACTCTTATGTAAATGGTGATAAAATTCTTTAAAACGTGTATAGAATTCAGTAGGCCATGGAGAAGAACAGAGCACAAGGTCTTCAAAGGAAACTTGGCTACAATAAGATAAATATATACTTGAAAATCAGGTGCCCAAAACACTAACACAATTCAATATATATTGATAAGTGAAAAAGAAAAAAAAGAAAATCACAAAAGTAAACATATAGCACTATCCTCTTTATATTTTAAAACATCTCTGTGTGTGATGTATATGCATAGAAAAAAAATCGGGAAAGAGAAAGCTATCATATTTTATTTTTTAAATTTTTTTGGAAATAATTTTAATCTTAAAGAAAGTTGCAAGAATAACAATAGTACAACAAACACCTACATATCCTTTACATAGATTCACACATTAGCATTTCACTCTATTTGCTTTATTTTTTGCTGTTTCTCTTCCATATACATCTAGATCAACATGTATTCACACATACACACACAAATAATATATATACATAACATTTTTCTGAAAGATTCAAGAGTAAGTTACTTGCATAAAGCCCTTCACCTCCAAATATTTCAGTGAGCGTTTCCTCTAAATAATAATATTCTTACACTTATACAGTAGAGTTTTCAATTTCAGGAAATTTAATATTGGAACAATATTTTTATCCAAGCAAACAATGATATGTCAATTTTTTAGTTGACCTAATAATTTCCTACTTACCATTAATGCTTCTTTTTTTGAATTTTATTTTATTTAACTTTTTATACAGCAGGTTTTATTACTTATCCAGTTTAAACATATTAGTGTATATATGTCAATTCCAACCTCCCAATTCATCACACCACCACCACCACCCTGCCACTTATCCCCCTTGGTGTCCATAGGTTTGTTCTCTACATCTGTGTCTCAATTTCTGCCCTGCAAACTGGTTCATCTTTACCATTTTTCTAGGTTCCACATATACACATTAATATAGAATATTTGTTTTTCTCTTTCTGACTTACCTCACTCTGTATGACAGTCGCTAGATTCATCCACATCTCTATAAATGACCCAATTTCATTTTTTTATGGCTGAGTAGTATTCCATTGTATATAAGTACCACATCTTCTTTATCCTTTCACCTGTCAATGGGCATTTATCTTGCTTCCATGACCTAGCTATTGTAAACAGTGGTTCAGTGAACATTGGGGTGTGTGTGTCTTTTTAAATTATGGTTTTCTCTGAGTATATGCCCAGTGGTGGGATTGCTGGATCATATGGTAATTCTATTTTTAGTTTTTTAAGGAACCTCCATACTGTTCTCCATAATGGTTGCATCAATTTACATTCCCACCAACAGTGCAAGAGTGTTCCCTTTTTTCCACACCCTCTCCAGCATTTGTTGTTTGTAGATTTTCTGATGATGCCCATTCTAACTGGTGTGAGGTGATACCTCATTGTAGTTTTGATTTGCATTTCTCTAATAATTAGTGATGTAGAGCAGCATTTCATGTGCTTCTTGGGCATCTGTATGTCTTCTTTGGAGAAATGTCTACTTAGGTCTTCTGCCCATTTTCAGATTGTATTTCTTGGTTTGTTAATATTGAGCTGCATGAGCTGTTTATACATTTTGGAGATTAAACCCTTGTCCATTGATTCGTTTGCAAATATTTTCTCCCATTCTGAGGGTTGTCTTGTCGTCTTGTTTATTATTTCCTTTGCTGTGCAAAAGCTTTGAAGTTTCATTAGGTCCCATTTGTTTATTTTTGTTTTTATTTCGGTTACTCTAGGAGGTGGGTGAAAAAGATCTTGCTGTAATTTATGTCAAAGAGTGTTCTTCCTATGTTTTCCTCTAAGAGTTTTAGAGTGTCCGGTCTTACATTTAGGTCTCTAATCTATTTTGAGTTTAGTTTTGTGTATGGTGTTAAGGAGTGTTCTAATTTCATTCTTTTACTTGTAGCTGTCCAGTTTTCCCAGCACCACTTACTGAAGAGACAGTCTTTTCTCCATTGTATATCACTGCATCCTTTGCCATAGATTAGTTGACCATAGGTGCATGGGTTTATCTCTGGGCTTTCTACCCTATTCCATTAATCTATATTTCTGTTTTTGTGCCAGTTACAGACTGTCTTGATTACTGTAGCTTTATAGTATAGTCTGAAGTCCAGGAGCCTGATTCCTCCAGCTCCGTTCTTTTCCCTAAAGACTGCTTTGGCTATTCGGAGTCATTTGTGTCTCCATACAAATTTTAAGATTTTTGTTCTAGTTCTGTAAAAAATGCCATTGGTAATTTGATAGGGATTGCATTGAATCTGTATATTGCTTTGGTAGTATAGTCATTTTCACAATATTGATTCTTCCAATCCAAACACATGGTATGTCTCTCCATCTGTTTGTATCAACTTTAATTTCTTTCAGCAGTGGCTTATAGTTTTCTGCATACAGGTCTTTTGATCCCTAGGTAGGTTTATTCCTAGATATTTTATTCTTTTTGTTGCAATGGTAAATGGGATTGTTTCATTAATTTTTATTTCAGATATTTCATCATTAGTGTATAGGAATGCAAGAGATTTCTGTGCATTAATTTTGTATCCTGGAACTTTACCAAATTCATTGATTAGCTCTAGTAGTTTTCTGTTTGTATCTTTAGGATTCTCTATGTACAGCATCATGTCATCTGCAAACAGTGATAGTTTTACTCCTTCTTTTCCAATCTGTATTCCTTTTATTTCTTTTTCTTCTCTGATTGCCGTGGCTATGACTTCCAAAACTTTGTTGAATAATAGTGGTAAGAGTAGACATCCTTGTCTCGCTCCTGATCTTAGAAGAAATGTTTTCAGTTTTTCACCTTTCAGAATGACATTTGCTGTGGGTCTGTTGTATATGGCCTTTATTATGTTGAGGTTGGTTCCCTCTATGCCCACTTTCTGGAGAGTTTTTATCATAAATAGGTATTGAATATTGTCAGAAGCTTTTTCTGCCTCTATTGAGATGATCATATGTTTTTTTCTTCTTCAGTTTGTTTACATGGTGTATCACACTGATTGATTTGCGTATATTGAAGAATCCTTGCATCCCTGGGATAAATCCCACTTGATCATGGTGAATGATCCTTTTAATGTGGTGTTGGATTCTGTTTGCTAGTATTTTGTTGAGGATTTTTGCATCTATATTCATCAGTGATATTGGTCTGTAATTTTCTTCTTTTGTAGTATCTTTGTCTGCTGTTGGTATCAGGGTGATGGTGGCCTCATAGAATGAGTTTCAGAGTGCTCCTTCCTCTGCTATTTTTGGAAGACTTTGAGAAGGATGGTTGTTAGCTCTTCTCTAAATGTTTGATAGAATTCACCTATGAAGCCATCTGGTCTTGGACTTTTGTGTTGGAAGATTTTTTTTTTTTCCCGGTACGTGGGCCTCTCACTGTTGTGGCCTCTCCCGTTGTGGAGCACAGGCTCTGGACATGCTGGCTCAGTGGCCATGGCTCATGGGCCCACCTGCTCCACAGCATGTGGGATCCTCCCGGACCAGGGCACGAACCCATGTCCCCTGCATCAGCAGGTGGACTGACTATCACTGTGCCACCAGGGAAGCCCATTGTTGGCAGAGTTTTAATCACCATTTCAATTTCATTATTTGTGGTTGGCCTGTTAACATTTTCTATATATTCCTGTTTCAGTCTTGGAAGAGTATACCTTTCTAAGAATTTGTCCATTTCTTCAAGGTTGTCCATTTTATTGGCATAGCATTATTTGTAGTAGTCTCTTAGGATGCTTTGTATTTTTGCAGTGTCTGCTGTAATTTCTCCTTTTTCATTTCTAATTTTATTGATTTGAGTCCTCTCCCTCTTTTTCTTGATGAGTCTAGCTAATGGTTTATCAATTTTGTTTATCTTCTCAAAGAACCAGCTTTTAGTTTTATTGATCTTTGCTATTGTTTTCTTTGTTTCTATTTCATTTATTTCTGCTCTGATCGTAATGATTTCTTTCCTCCTACTAACTTTGGGTTTTATTTGTTCTTCTTTCTCTAGTTCCTTTAGGTTTAAGGTTAGATTGTTTATTTGAGATCTTTCTTCTTTCTTGAAGTAGGCTTGTATTGCTATAAACTTCCCTCTTAGAATTGCTCTTCCTGCATCCCACAGGTTTTGGATCTTCGAGTTTTCATTGTCATTTGTCTCTAGGTATTTTTTGATTTCCTCTTTGATTTCTTCAGTGATCTCTTTGTTATTTAGTAACATTTTGTTTAGCCTCCATGTGTTTGTGTTTTTAATATTTTTTCACCTGTAATTCATTTGTAATCCCAGAGCATTGTGGTCAGAAAAGATACTTGATATGATTTCAATTTTCTTAAATATACTGAGACTTAGTTTGTGACCCAAGATGTGATCTATCTTGGAGAATGTTCCATGTGCACTTGAGAAGTGTAATCTGCTGTTTTTTGATGGAATGTCCTGTATTATCAATTAAATCTTTCTGGTCTATTGTGTCATTTAAAGCTTCCTTTTCCTTACTAATTTTCTGTCTGGATGATATGTCCATTGGTGTAAATGAGGTGTTAAAATCCCCCACTATTATTGTGTTACTGTCAATTTCCTCTTTCATAGCTGTTAGCAGTTGCCTTATGTATTGAGGTGCTCCTATGTTGGGTGCATATATATTTATAATTGTTATATCTTCTTGGATTGATCCCTTGATCATTATGTAGTGTCCTTCCTTGTCTCTTGTAAAATTCTTTATTTTAAAGCCTATATTATCTGATATCAGTATTGCTACTCCAGCTTTCTTTTGATATCCATTTCCATGGAATATCTTTTTCCATCCCCTCATTTTCAGTCTGAATGTGTCCCTAGAGCTGAAGCAGGTCTCTTGTAGACAGAATATATATGGGTCTTGTTTCTGTATCAATTCAGCAAGCCTGTGTCTTTTGGTCGGAGCATTTAATCCATTCACTTTTAGGGTAATTATCAATATGTATGTTCCTATGAACATTTTCTTAATTGATTTGGGGTTTTTTTGGTAGGTCCTTTACTTCTCTTGTGTTTCCTGCCTAGAGAAGTTTTTTTAGCATTTGTTGTAAAGCTGGTTCAGTGGTGCTCAATTCACTTAGCTTTTGCTTGTCTGTAAAGCTTTTGATTTCTCCATTGAATCTGAATGAGATCCTTGCCGGGTAGAGTAATCTTGCTTGTAGGTTCTTCCCTTTCATTACTTTAAGTATGTCATGCCTCTCCCTTCTGGCTTGTAGAGTTTCTGCTGAGAAATCAGCTGTTAACCTTATGGGAGTTCCCTTCTATATTATTTGTCATTTTTCCCTCACTGCTTTCAATAATTTTTCTTTGTCTTTAGTTTTTGTCATTTTGATTACTATGTGTCTTTGCATGCTTCTCCTTGGGTTTATCCTGCCTCTGATTCTCTGTGCTTCCTGGAATTGGGTGGCTATTTCCTTTCCCATGTTAGGGAACTTTTTGACTCTAATCTCTTCAAATATTTTCTCGGGTCTTTTCTCTCTCTCTTCTCCTTCTGAGACACCTATAATGTGAATGATGTTGTATTTAACATTGTCCCAGAGGTCTCTTATGTTATCTTCAATTCTTTTAATTCTCTTTTCTTTAGTCTGTTCCACAATACTGAATTCCACCATTCTGTCTTCCAGGTCAGTTATCTGTTCTTCTGCCTCAGTTATTCTGCTATTGAGTCCTTCTAGTGTAGTTTTCATTTCAGTTATTGTATTGTTTATCTCTGTTTGTTTGTTCTTTAATTCTTCTAGGTCTTTGTTTAACATTTCTTGCTTCTTCTCAATCTTTGCCTCCATTCTTTTTCCGAGGTCCTGGATCATCTTCACTATCAGTATTCTGAATTATTTTTCTGCAAAGTTACCTATCTTCACTTCATTTAGTTGTGTTTCTGGGTTTTTAACTTGTTCCTTCATCTGATACATAGCCCTCTTCCTTTTCATCTTGTCTATATTTTTGTGAATGTGGTCTTTGTTCTACAGGCTGCAGGATTATAGTTCTTCTTGCTTCTGCTGTCTGTCCTCTGGTGGATGAGTCTATCTAAGAAGCTTGTGCAAGTTTCCTGTTGGAAGGGACTGGTGGTGGGTAGAGCTGGCTGTTGTTCTGTTAGGCAGAGCTCAGTAAAACTTAAATCTGCTTGTCTGCTGATGGGTGGTGCTGGGTTCCCTCCCTGTTCATTGTTTGGCCTGATGCAACCCAGCACTGGAGCCTACCCTGGCTCTTTGTTGGGGCTCATGGCTGACTCTCAGAGGGCTCACGCCAAAGAGTACTTCCCAGAACTTCTGCTGCCAGTGTCCTTGTCCTCACGGTGAGACACGTTCACCCCCTGCCTCTGCAGAAGACCCTCCAACACTAGTAAGTAGGTCTGGTTCACTCTCCTATGGGGTCACTGCTCCTTTCCCTGCATCCCAATGCTCACACTACTTTGTGTGTGCCCTCCAAGAGTGGAGTCTCAGTTTCCCCCAGTCCTGTTGAAGTCCTGTAATCAAATCCCACTAGCCTTCAAGGTCTGATTCTGTAGGAATTTCTCCTCCTGTTTCCCAGACCCCCAGGTTGGGAAGCATGATGTGTGGCTCAGAACCTTCATTCCAGTGGGTGGACCTCTGTGGTGTAAGTGTTCTCCAGTTTGTGAGTCACCCTCCCAGCAGTTATGGGTTTTGATTTTATTGTGATTGCGCCCCTCCAACCATCTCATTGTGGCTTCTCCTTTTTCTTTGGATGTGTGGTATCCCTTTTGGTGACTTCCAGTGTCTTCCTTTCGATGATTGTTCAGCAGTTGTGATTCCAGTGCTCTCACAAGAGGGAGTGAGAGCATGTCCTTCTACTCCACCATCTTGAACCTATCTCCTGTAGCATTAATTCTTATGTAGCATTCTGTGTTGTTTTATGGAGAGCATAGATTGCTTCTATAAGTTTAAAACAATTTTAATTGTTTTAATTATCTAGGGAGCTAGAAAAGGCAAAATAACATCTCAAGATTTAACTTCTTGAAACACTTACTTTTCACAGAGTTAGCATACATATATGGGTCTTAGGTAGGACTGTTGTCTTTTCATAGAAAGCTACTAGTCGCGTCTAGATACTTCATACTCCTGACTGAATACCAGGATGACAACTGGTACTGAATCCTGAGACAGCCTGACACTTAAAGAACCATAGACAAGAAAGGTATGATTCCTTTATCAGTACACTCTGCAATCTCTCAAAGAGCACAGAATCTTCTACTCAGGTCAGGAATGATCCTTCAACAATTTTTTTTTAATCTAATTATAAGAAGCAAGTTCAGTTGTCCTGACATATTAAGTGTGATGTTTCTCCTTTCACAAGAAAAGAATCATGAGCACTTAAAGGAGTACAAGAACCCATTCTTTCAAGTCTTTCTTTCAAGTCCTTCTAAGTGAATCTTCCCCATTCTCCTTTAATTCATGTGCTTCTCATTCTTGTGGTAATGGCACCACCACAAGAAAGTTTGAGTAATGAATTCCATCAGTGTCCCAAACATAATCACTGGAGGCCCTGAGCAAGCTCCTGCAACCAGATAGAGACAAAGCATTAACACTTAAAACTCCTACCACATAGGCACTTTATTGAACAAAATAATTTTTAAAATTTATTCATAGCATCATTAAGAATGTGTTTATTGAGCCATTTGAGGATAATCAGTAAAATCACTAGCCATTTTTACAAAACCTTACATCAGAAAAGTGGAGACTACAGTCACCAAAAAGACATTATCATCACAGTTTAAAACTCCATATGTAGAGCATATATTAGCTGTTTTCATTAGGAAAATTATCCTATTATTATATAGCATATAATACAGATTAAGGCCATTAAGGCAAATTTTACATTATATTGATAGAAAAATAAATTTGAATTTAACCACCTACAAAGTACTCTACTGAGCCATAGCACAGTGGGTATTGAAGTTGGAAAATAATGTCAAAAAAAGACTAAGTACTTATTTCTGTCTTCAGTGGGGAGTGGCAGTATGTACTCTGCAGATTTCCCAGCATTAGCAAGACACTCACAGTGGGGTGTGGGGGTGGCTAATGGATGAAATAAACAGTTAACTGCAGTATTCTGTAAGGTACTTTTAAAGATCAAGCACAGGGGGGTGGAGTCAAAATGGCGAACTAGGAGGATGCAGAGTTCACGTCTCTGCACAACTAGGGCACTTACCAGGCACTGGAGGGGATCATGGATATCTAAAGGGATGAGAGGAACACCCAAGCAACTGGGTAGGACATGGGAGGAGGAGAAGTGGAGCTGGGACAGGCCAGTGCCCCTCAGGGGTGGCTGGGGTAGGGGAAGGGATCCTACACCTGGAGGGGAAAATGGGGGGACTGTTGGGAGTACAGAGGATCAGAAGGGAGAGTGGCCAGCATTTCCCCTGCTCATGTGGACCCCAGAGAGCCTGCTGAGATCTCGGGCCTGATCCTCTGTCCCCCAAAGCCCCCTCCAGCCACATGGGTCCTGAGGGAGTGGGAAGGAGGGAAGGGGGAGCAAAAGTAAAAGCCAGACCTATGGGACTGGCACCCTGAAGGGCAGCTGGGGGAGGGAAGGGGTTCCCACACCCAGTGATGTCCACCCAAGGTTAGGAGTTCAGTGGCAATGCAGGAGACCTTCGGAGGTGTGAAGGAACAGAAGGGAGTGCAGCCAGTTCTTTCCCTGCTCACCTAGGCACCAGGGGGCCTGTTGGGCTCCCGGGCCTAATCCCCCACCCTCTGGCATCACAGAGCCTAAGCCCCGTCCCTACACCCCCACCCAGGTCCCTAACTCTACACTGTGGCACTCAGAAACCCCCCTGAGACCCCTCCAACCCCACTGGGCCTAAACCCTGCCTGCACACCCTCACCCAGGGCCTTACTTCCAAACTCAGGAACTCCACACTCGCAAGGCCCCCCTCAGGCCATGCTGCATTTCCCTGCAGGTCCTAAGCCTAGTCCCCACCTCAACCTAAATCCCTCCTCGCCTAAGTTCCACCCCACCACCTAAGCTCCACCCCACACAGCCAAGGACTTTTCTGGCCTTTTATTTTCTTCTTCTTCTAGAGTGTGGTTCTGCTTTATCTTGTTATTGATTCATTTATATTTTTATTTTTTCTAATAAATCTTTCATTTTTCTAATTTTATTCTATTCTTTATACTTTGTTATTGTTCTGCTCCCTTTGGCTTGTTCCCTTCTTTTTTCTTTCTTTTTTCTGTTGTGGTTCTGTTTTACCTTGTTGTAGTTGTTTCAATTATATTCTTATTTTTCCTAATATATTTTTTATCTTTCTAATTTTATTTTATTTTTTATTCTTCATTATTGTACTGCTCCCTTTTTTTCTTTTCTTTTGCCATGCCACACTGCATGCAGGATCTTGGTTCCCAGGCCAGGTGTTGGGCCTGAGTGCCTGTGGTGGGAGCGCCAAGTCCAAACCACAGGACTAAAAGTGAACCTGAGACCCCAGGGAATATTAATCAGAGTGAGGCCACCTGGAGGTCCTCATCTAGTGCCAAGACCTGGCTCTACCCAACTGCCTGCAAACACCAGTGCTGGATGCCTGAGGCCAAACAACCAGTAAGACAGTAATAGAGCCCCAACCATCAAAAAAAAATGAGGCAACAAAAAAACATGTTACAGACAAAGTAGCAAGGTAAAAACCTACAAGACCAAATAAGTGAAGAGGAAAAAAACAAACTGCCTGAAAAAGAATTCAGAGTAATGATAGTAAAGATGATCCAAAATCTTGGAACTAGGATTGGAGAAAATACAAGAAACGTCTAACAAGGACCTAGAAGAACTAAAGAGCAAACAAACAGTGAAAAACAGCACAATAACTGAAATTAAAAATACTCTAGAAGGAATCAATAGCAGAATAACTGAGGCAGAAGAGTGAATAAGTGAGCTGGAAGATAGAACAGTGGAAATAACTGCTATGAAGCAGAATAAAGCAAAAGAATGAAAAAAATTGAAGACAGTATTAGAGAACTCTGGGACAACATTATGTGCACCAACATTCTAATTATAGGGTTCCCAGAAGAAGAAGAGAAAGACAAAGGAACTAAGAAAATATTTGAAGAGATTATAATCAAAAACTTCCCCAATATGGGAAAGGAAATAGCCACCCAAGTCCATGAAGTGCAGAGAGTCCCATACAGGATAAACCCTAGGAGAAACACACCAAGACACATATTAATCAAACTAACAAAAAATAAATTCAAAGAGAAAGTATTAAAAACAGCAAGGGAAAAACAACAAATAACACACAGGGGAATCCCTATAAGGTTAACAGCTGATCTTTCAGCAGAAACTCTGCAAGCCAGAAGGGAGTGGCAGGACATATTTAAAGTGATGAAGGGGCAAAATCTACAACGAAGATTACTCTACCCAGCAAGGATCTCATTCAGATTCAAAGGAGAAATTAAAACCTTTACAGACAAGCAAAAGCTAAGAGAATTCAGCACCACCAAACCAGCTTTACAACAAATGCTAAAGGAACTTCTCTAGGCAGGAAACACAAGAGAAGGAAAAGACCCACAATGCCAAACCCAAATCAATTGAGAGGATGGTAATAGGAGCATCCATATTGATAATCACCTGGAATGTAAATGGATTGAATGCTCCAACCAAGAGATACAGACTGGCTGAATGGAAACAAAAACAAGACCCATGTATATGCTGTCTGCAGAAGAACCACTTCAGACTTGGTGACACATACAGACTGAAAGTGAAAGGATGGAAAAAGATATTCCATGCAAATGGAAATCACAAGAAAGCTGGAGTAACAATAGTCATATCAGGTAAAATAGACTTAAAAATAAAGACTGTTACAAGAGATAAGGAAGGACACTACATAATGATCAAGGGATCAATCCAAGAAGAAAACATAACAATTATAAATGTTTATGCACCCAACATAGGAGCACTTCAATAGATAAGGTAAATGCTGACAGCCATGGAGGGGGAAATCAACGGTAACACAATAATGGTGGGGGACTTTAACACCCCATTTACACCAATAGACAGATCATCAAGAAAGAATATAAATAAGTAAACACAAGCTTTAAATGACACAATAGACCAGATAGTCTTTATTGATATTGATAGGACATTCCACTCGAAAGTGGAAGAATACACTTTCTTCTTGAGTGTACATGGAACGTTCTCCAGAAAAAAAAATCACATCTTGGGTCACAAATCAAGCCTGGGAAAATTTAAGAATATTGAAATCATATCAAGCATCTTTTCCAACCACAAAGCTATGAGATTAGAAGTCAATCACAGGAAAAAAAATACTGTAAAACACACAAACACATGGAGGCTAAACCCTGCACTTCTAAATAACCAAGAGATCACTGAAGAAGTCAAAGAAGAAATTTTAAAAATCCTAGAAATAAATATTAATGAAAACACAATGACCCAAACCTATGGGACACAGCAAAAGCAGTTCTAAGAAGAAAGTTTACAGCAATTCAACCTCACCTCAAGAAACAAGAAAAATCTCAAATAAACAATCTAACATTACAACTAAATCAACTAGAAAAAGAAGAACAAAGAAAACCCAAAGTTAGTAGAAGGAACAAAATCATAAAGATCAGAGAAGAAATAGATGAAGTAGAAATGAAGAAAACAAGAACATAGATAAATTAAAGTAAATGTTCGTTTTTTGAGAAGATAAACAAAATTGATTAAACTTTAGGAGACTCATCAAGAAAAAAAAAGGGAGAGGGCTCAAATCAATAAAATTAGAAATGAAAAAGGAGACGTAACAACTGACACTGCAGAAATACAAAAGATCATAAAAGACTACAACAAGCAACTATATGCCAATAAAATGGTCAATCTGGAAGAAATGGACAAATTCTTGGAAAGGTACAACTTTCCAAAACTGAACTAGGAAGAATTAGAAAATATAAATGGACCAATCACAGGTAATGTTATTGAAACTGTTATTAAAAATCTTCCAACAAACAAAAGTCCAGGACCAGACGGCTTCACAGACGAATTCTATCAAACATTTAGAGAAGAGCTAATATCTATCCTTCTAAAACACTTCCAAAAAATTGAAGAGGGAGGAACACTCCCAAACTCATTCTACGAGGCCACAATCACCCAGATACTAAAAGCAGATAAACATATCACAAAAAAAGAAAATTACAGACCAATATCACTGATCAACATAGACACAAAAATCCTCAACAAAATACTAGCAAACAGAATCCAACAGCACATTAAAAATATCATACACCATGATCAAGTGGGATATATCCCAGGGATGCAAGGATTCTTCAGTATATGCAAAACAATCAATGGGATACAGCATATTAACAAATTAAAGAATAAAACCATGTGATCGTCTCAATAGACGCAGAAAAAGCTTTTGACAAAATTCAACACCCATTTATGATAAAAACTCTCCAGAAAGTGGGCATAGAGGGAACCTACCTCAACATAAAAAAGGTCATATACAACAAACCCACAGCAAACATCACTCCCAAATGCGAAAATCTGAAAACATTTCCTCTAAGACCAGGAACAAGACAAGGATGTCCACTCTGGCCACTATTACTCAATATAGTATTGGAAGTCCTAGCCACTCCAATCAGAGAAGAAAAAGAAATAAGAGGAATACAAATTGGAAAAGAAGAAGTAGAACTGTCACTATTTGCAGATGACATGATACTATGCATAGAAAATACTAAAGATACCATCAGAAAACTACTAGAACAAATCAGTGAATTTGGTAAGGTTGCAGGATAAAAAATTAATGCAGAGAAATCTCTTACATTCCTATACACTAACAACAAAAGATCAGAAAGAGAAATTAAGGAAACAATCCCATTTACCATTGTGACAAAAAGAATAAATACCTAGGAATAAACCTACCTATGGAGGCAAAAGACCTGTACTAAGAAAACTACAAAACACTGATGAAAGAAATCAAAGATGACACAAACAGATGGAGAGATATACCATGGTTCTGGATTGGAAGAATCAATATTGTGAAAATGACTGTACTACCCAAAGCAATCTACAGGTTCATTGTAATCCCTATCAAATTACCAATGGCATTTTTCACAGAATTAGAAAAAAAAATTATACAATTTGTATGGAAACACAAAAGACCTCAAATAGCCAAAGCAATCTTGAGAAAGAAAAATGGACTTGACAGTATTAGGCTCCCTGACTTCAGACTATACTACAAAGCTACAGTAATACAGACAACATGATACTGGCACAAAAAGAGAAATATAGATCAGTGGTATGGGATAGAAAGCCTAGAAATAAACCCACGCACTTATGGTCACCTAATCTATGGTAAAGGAGGCAAGAATATACAATGGAGACAAGACAGCCTCTTCAATAAATGGTGCTGGGAAAACTGGACAGCTACATGTAAAAGAATGAAATTAGAACACTGCCTAACACCATACATAAAAATAAGCTTAAAATGGATTAAAGACCTAAATGTAAGACCAGACACTATAAAACTCTTTGAGGAAAACATAGGAAAAACACTCTTTGACATAAATCACAGCAAGATCTTTTATGACTCACTTCCTAGAGTAATGAAAATAAAAACAAAAATATGAAAATGGGACCTAATGAAACTTAAAAGCTTTTGCACAGCAAAGGAAACCATAAACAAGATGAAAAGACAACCCACAGAATAGGAGAAAATATTTGCAAATGAAACAACAGACAAAGGATTAATCTCCAAAACTCCAAAATATACAAACAGCTCATGCAGCTCAATATCAAAAAAAAACAAACAACTGAATCAAAAAATGGGCAGAAGACCTAAATAGACATTTCTCCAAAAAAGATATACAGATGGCCAAGAGACACATGAAAACCTGCTCAACACCACTAATTATCAGAGAAAGGAAATCAAAACTACAATGAGGTATCACCTCACACCATTCAGAATGGCCATCATCAGAAAATCTACAAAGAGTAGATGTTGGAGATGGTATGGAGAAAAGGGAACCCTCTTGCATAGTTGGTGGCAATGTAAATTGATACAGCCACTTTGGAGAACAGTATGGAGGTTCCTTAAAGAGTTAAAATAGAACTACCATATGACCCAACAATCCCACAACTGGGCATACACCCTGAGAAAACCATAATTCAAAAGGACACATGTAAGCCCATGTTCACTGCAGCACTATTTACAATAGCCAGGACATAGAAACAACCTAAATGTCCATTGACAGATGAATGGATAAAAAAGAAGTGGTACATATATATATAATGGACTATTACTCAGCCATAAAACGAAAATTCATTTGTAGAAATGTGAGTGGATCTAGAGTCTGTCATACAGAGTGAAGTAAGTCAGAAAGAGAAAAACAAATATCATACATTAATGCATACATGTAGAATCTAGAAAAATGGTACAGATGAACATATTGCAGGGCAGGAATAGAAAGGCAGATGTAGAGAACGGACATGTGGACACATGGGGAAAGGAGAAGGTAGGGTTTATTGGGAGATCAGGTTTGACATAAATATACTACCATGTGTAAAATAGATAGCTAGTGGGAACCTACTGTATTGCACAGGGAGCTCAGCTCAGTGCTCTGTGATGGCCTAGTTGGGTGGGATGGGAGGTGGGGGGAGTTCCAAGAGGGAGGGGATGTGTGTATGCATATGACGATTCACTTCGTTGTGCAGCAGAAACTAACACAACATTGTAAAGCAATTATACTACAATTAAAAAAAAAAGAAAAGAAATTTTAAAAGACGAAGCACATAAGACCTGGTATATTAATGAGTCTTACATTACAGCAGCCCTTCAGGTAGAAATGGAGCCTGCTGATGACAACTCTTCCTCTTCTGGTCTTTCCCCAAGCTTTTCACCAGTGCTTCTTACCTTAATCTCAACCAGGGAGCAGAAAGAAAGGCCATGATGAAGAGGAAGTTAACTGGTAGAAAGTTAAAGGTAGAATATTGAATGGTATTCCAAAAAAGGCCTACTTTGGATTTGATGAAATCTATTATTCCCCTAACAGTGACTGAAATGATGCATGCTAAATCCATGGAGAATGTTACAGTAAGATAAGGGTAAGTGCTCAAGTACTGAAAGAGACAGAGACAGAGAGAGACAAAAATAACAAGAATACCTAGATGAGTATAAAAACTACACAGAGGGGACTTCCCTGGTGGTGCAGTGGTTAAGAATCCGCCTCCCAATGCAGGGGACAGGGGTTTGTTCCCTGGTCCTGGAAGATCCCACATGCCGTGGAGCAACTAAGCTGGTGCACCACAACTACTGAGCCTGTACTCTAGAGCCCATGTGTCACAACTACTGAAGTCCAGGCACCTAGAGCCCATGCGCCACAACAACATAAGCCACCGCAATGAGAAGCCCACACACCGCAACAAAGACTAGCCCCCACTCACTGCAACTAGAGAAAGCCTGTGCACAGCAAAGAAGATCCAATGCAACCAAAAATAAATAAATAAATTTATTTAAAAAAAACTACACAGAATTCTATGATATTTGACTTGTACAATTCCCCTCTTATCACCACCACCATCCCATAAATATTTTACCACAGGAAAAGGAGAAGAGCTATTTGCAGCAAATATTTCTCACCATAGCTGCTGGAAGGTATTCACAGCAAACCCTTAAGAGTTTGAAGAGGAACAAATTTGCTTAATCATTACATTCTCCTTTCACCTAAGAAATTTTTTGTCATGCTATCTATTAGAAGGATATCAGCCACCAAAATCCACAGACAGCTGAAATGATTTATATAATTTACACAAGATTATGTATCCAAGATTCTTTTCTTCAACAAAAATTAATATAAATATTTTAACAAATTAAACATCAGTATTCATTTTTAGCTTAAGTGTAAGATTTTTTAACAATTTCAACCAGTTTAACAGAGCATTAAAAACAGAGCATTTCAAAAAATTAAAACTCAAGAGAATATGTAAAGTCTGTCACAAATGAACAAACAATTTAAATATTTGTAGTGCACTCTCAATTGTGCCAACGTCTTCTTGTTTATTTGAAGAATGACTAGAGTAGGTTCAAAAGCTTTTCTGAATTTTCTATTTCTAACTAAATTCTCATTTTCAGGATGAAATAAGACAAAAGAAGGAAAAAGAAATACTTAAAGTTTTATTATCAGTTTACCACTTCACTTCAATAACATCTGAGGACTCCAAATCTACACTTTAACTACGTCTAGCTACATGTTGCTATTTAAATTAATTAATTTTTAAAATTTAAAATTCACTTCCTATGGCATGCTAGCCTCATTATAAGTGCTCAATAGCCACATGTGACTAGTGGCCATCATAACAAACATTTCCAATATCATAGAAATTTCCAATTTCACAGAAAGTTCTACTAAGCATTTCTACTCTAGATGCTTAAGCAAATTTTAAATGATGAGTGATTAAGTGTCCTTTGGTGCCTCATTAAAAAGTATGCATTTCTTTAAGGGTTTAATTTTGTCCAATATTTATTAATGCTGGTTGGAAAAGGATGACTTGGATGCCTATATATTAGAAAACGTGACTAACTACAATGATAAATATAGAGAACACTGGCAAGAAAATGAGCACAAGGTATAATTATGTCTATTATAATCCATATTTTTCCTAAGAATATTGCATGGCTATATTATTTCAAAATGTATTAGTATTAAATGTCAATTAGCTGAAATGTTCAAGAAATAGAAAACCTTGATTAAAAGAATTTTTATCTGATGTTTAAGTCATAGCTTTTCAATTTCTATACACTTACTGATTATCTTTCAAAAATATACGAGCCCATTTCCCTGTCTAGTATTCTCAATATAATTGAATCTTCCTTTGAAGACTCACTATCTTGCAGGGCATCAGGCTCATCAAAATGACCATCAGTGGTCCCTGCAGAGGCTACTAGAGGAGTGGCTTCAGTCAGTGTTCACTCCAAGATATATCCTGGAGGTTGGATTTGGGCTTAAATGTCTTACATGTAGTTTATTTTTATTATAACTTGACTCTTTCATCTAAAAGTTGCATTTCAACGAATAAAAATAAATGTTTGCACAATATGATGCTTCCAGCAAGTGGGGGCCTATCCATTTGAAATTTTGCTAAAATTAGAAAGCATAATTGTCATATTGTATTACAAAAATAGCTCTTTGAACTTCTTATCAAAACACTACATGATATGTTCTAAGCATTTAATTTTTAATTCCAAGTTAAATTTTTTTTTTGGTCAAAATATGTTGGGTTTTTCCATATTAGAAGATGAAAGCAAAGAAAATGATATCAGAGAAGCAAGGAATAATTCTCCCATGAAGTTTGATAAATGAGGTTTATGAGATTATTATCTCTGTTTGAGAATACTTCCCTAGATGGAAAATAAAATGTTGGAAGAGACTGAAAGAAAGCAATAGAAGTAAAAATAAATAAACAAAAGTTATCAATTACTTCATTCTTCTCTTGCATAGCTCTGCAGTCCTAGCCACTGAGCCAGAAATAGAAACTAAGCAGAAGCCTGAGTGAGTAACCTACCCCTCTGCCATCCTTGCTAACAGAATCAGCTTATGAATGAAACACAATGAAACAAACTCATATTGCAGCTTAAAAAAGAGGCTTGGCATATACCTTCTTGAATTCAAGGACTTAAATTCCATAACAAGAAAAATATTGGAATGTTCTTTCCCCTCTATCTATACACCCAACAGTTATTTAAACTGTCACCTTCTAGAAACATTTCGTATCCTACCTCTTCCATAAAAAGTTGTTCTGATCTTCTGGTCTAGATAATATTTTCCTCCTTTGAAACACTAAAGGATTTACTGACTATATGATTCATTTATTATTTATTAGTTCATTGCCTTTCAACATCTTTTTAAATCAATTTTATTATTTTTCTGATCATAAAATTAAATGTGCTGTTCTTAAAAATATAGCTTTTAGCAAGTTCTAAAGAATAAAATAAAAATCAGCCATAATCCAACTACTAGGAAATAATTCTTATTTGAACTTAGATACATTTCCTTTTCATTTTTATACATTTATAAATGTATAAATGTACAACTACATACTAGAATACCTTCTGCTCATCATCTTATTTTTCATTTATCATTACTGCATAAATACTTGCCCATGTTTTAAATAGTTTTCAAAAATGGGTTAATGGGAATTCTGCTTCCAGCATAACTGAGCAAACCCTTAAAATTATCCTCTGATAGGGCTTCCCTGGTGGCACAGCGGTTGAGAGTCTGCCTGCCAATGCAGGGGACACAGGTTCGTGCCCCGGTCTGGGAAGATCCTACATGCTGCGGAGCAGCTAGGCCCGTGAGCCATGGTCGCTGAGCCTGCGCGTCCGGAACCTGTGCTCAGCAACAGGAGAGGCCACAACAGTGAGAGGCCCGCATACTGCAATAATAATAATAATAATAATAATTATCCTCTGATAAATTAAAACTATAAATTAAAAGCATGTGGATTTGAGAGAGGAGTCAATGTTTGGAGGAAGCAACTGGCATAGAATAAATTTCATGTTTTCAGGTAAAAGAAAGCTAAGAATGAATCACCAGCACATCCAAAATACATACACACAAAAAAAAATGTCAAAGAAAATTCTCCAGGTGGAAAGAAATGACACCAGAGAGAATCTTACATCTTTAAGAATAAAAGAAGAGAATCCTAAAAAATGTAAATATTTGAGTGAAAATAAAAGACTATTTCTCTCTTCATTTCTTTAAAATACATACAGCCACTTAAAGCAAACATAATACTCTCTTGTGGAGTTAAAATGCAGGTAGTTGTAATATATATGGCAAACATTACATAAAATAAGGTGAGGAGGGGTGGTAAATGGACCTATTTGATCGTAAGGTTGCATTTTATATAATTAGTGAAATATTAATCCTTAGAAGGCTGTGACAACTTCAGAATGTATATTATAATTTCTAGAGCAACCACTAAAAAATTTTAAAAGACATAGTTTAAAAGTTAAGAGAGGGGCTTCGCTGGTGGTGCAGTGGTTGAGAGTCCACCTGCCAATGCAGGGGACACAGATTCGTGCCCTGGTCCGGGAAGATCCCACATGCCATGGAACGGCTAGGCCCGTGAGCCATGGCCGCTGAGCCTGCGCATCTGGAGCCTGCACTCCGCAATGGGAGAGGCCACAACAGTGAGAGGCCCGTGTACCGCAAAAAAAAAAAAAAAAGTTAAGAGATAAATTCAAATAAAATTCTAAAATATATTCAAATAATCTAAAAGAGAGCAGGGTAGAAAAAAATTAAGCGGTATCTAACAAAACCCAAATAGTAAAATAGAAGATCTAAAGACAACCATATCTATAATTACATTAAATGATAATAAAAGGTAGAGATTATCAGAAATGCTAAAAATCCAAGTCCCTGTCTTGAATACACATACTTTTAATGTCTATAACATACATACTTTAAATATGACACAGAAGTTTGGAAAGAATAGATTGAAAAGCTATATCATGCAAACAGTAAGCGTAAGAAGGCTACAATAGCTATATTGATATCAGTTAAAGAAATTTTAAGAGAAAGAGTATTGTTAAAGGTAAAGAGGCACGTTTTACAATGATAATATAATCTGTTTGTCAGAAAAATATTGTAAATATACATGTGCTTAATAACAGAATTTCAAATCCATGAAGTAAGAATCAACAGAACTGAAGAGAGAAAAAGACAATTCCAGTAGGAGGTTTTAACACTGTTCTTTCAGTAATAGACTATCTAGATAAAACTCATTTTAAACATAGAGGATCTAAAGAATGATATCAACCAGATAGACCTAATTGATACTTACAGATTACAACATCCAGTAACTACAGAATATACATTCCTTTCATATGCACATGGAATATTAACCATACATACATATATTTATGTATGACCATAAAATATATCTCAATATATCTAAAAAGAATTGAAATTATAGTCTCTGGGCACAACAGAATTATATTAGAAACCAATAACAATAAGAATCTAGGAAATTCTCAAATATTTGAACTCAACCAAGATACTTCTAAGCAATCCATGAGCTAAAGAAGAAATCATAAAGAAAATGAGAAAAGTAAAAATTATTTCTAACTGAATGATAATAAAAATAAAACATGTCAAGATACAGTGCTTAAAAGGAAATTTATCATTTTGAATGCTTACATTAGAAAATAAGAGAAAACTTATATACATGACTTAAATTCCCACCTCAAGAAGTTAAAAAAAAATAAGAAGAAAATAAACCAAAAGTAAATAGAAGAAAGGAAATAAAGATAACAGCAGAAATAAACACAACAGAGAATACAGAAAATTAACAAAGCCAAAATCTGGTTCCATGCAAAGATCAACAAAATTAATAAAACACTAGCTAGGCTGATTAAAAAAAAGAAAGAAAATGCAAGTCATTATCAAGAATGAAAAAGAGGCTAGCAAAGCATCTTCTAGAGACATTTAGAACATAATTTAAAATTTTGAGAATGGTTTTTAGAACTTTAATAATTTCAATATCTTACTTTAAATGGACAAATTGAGATATACAAATTACCAAATTTGACAGGATAAAACATATTTTTCAGAGCATAAAGGAGGAGAGAGCTTCTGCTAAATGGTTTTTTGAAGCCAGCATAATGTTGCTATCAAAAAACTAACAAAGATATTACAAAAAAAAGAGAAAAGAATATTAAAGACCAGTATCTCTCATAAATATATATGCAAAAACCCTTAAAAATATTAGCAAACAAATCCAGTGATATATGGAAAAGGTAACTCAATGACTAAGCTTGTTTTATCCCAGGCTGCAAGGTTACTTTAACACTCAATAATAAATCAATATAATTCACCACATTAACAGAATAAAGTAGTAAAAACATATGATCATTCAATAGATGTAGAAAAAGGATCTGAGAACCTTCAATAACCATTCATGATTAAAAACAGAAAGAAACAAACTCACAGGAAACTAAGAATAGAAAAAAAAAACTCCTCAATGTGATTAATCCCATCTATTAAAAAAAGAACTAAACTAACAACATTCTTAATGGTGAAACATTAAATACTTTCCCTAAGTGTTATACTGATAGTCTTATCTACTGAAATAAGAAAAGGAAAAGAAATAGAAGACATGAAGATTGGAAATAAAGAAGTAAAACTCTATTTCCAGATGACATGATTGTTTATATAGAAAATACTACAGAATATACAAAACAATTAATGGGACTCACAAATGAATCTAGCAAGGTCACAGGATACAAAGGAAATATCCAGAAATCTATTCCATTTTTGTATACCAGTAAATGAGAGGGAAATAAAATTTAAGAAAATCATTTGCCAATAGCCCCTCTCCCCAAATATAAAAAATTGAGAGATAAATCTAACAAGACATGTGAAAGATCTCCTCACTGAAAACTACAGAACATTGCTGAGAGAAATTAAAGACATATAAATGCAGAGAATCATTGTCATGGACTGGAAAATTCAAAAATTCAATGTTGTTATTATGTTAATTCTCCCCCAAATTAATCTGTAGATTCAACATAATCCAAATTCAAATTCCAGCAGGAATATTTTGTAGAAATTGCCAAGACGATTCTAAATGTATATGGAAATGCACTTAACCTAGAATTGCCAAAACAATTTTTAAAAGGGTGAACAAAATTACAGGACTTATACTACCTGATTTCAAGACTTACTATAAAGCAATACTAATTGAGTGTGATATGGAGGAAAGGATAAACAAACTGATCAAAGGACAAAAAGTAGTCCATAAATAAGCACATACATATGGTCAAAATATTTTTCAACAAAAGTATCAAGGCAATTCAATACAGAAAGAAAAGTCTTTAAAACAAATAGTGCTGAAACGGAATATCTATATGGGAAAAAAAATTAATGTTGACCCTTACTTCAACCCATATTCAAAAATTCAATCAAAATGCATTGTAGACCTCAATATAAAACACTAAAAGCATAAAATTTTAGAAGGAAGCATAAGAGAAAATCTTTGTGATTTTGGGGTAGGCAAATTTTTTTCCAAGTCACAGAAATCAATAACCATAAAAGAAAAAAAGTATTAAATTAGACTTCATCAAACTTAAAATCTTTGCTCATCAAAAGAAGCAATACTTAACATCTGAAAAAGGACTTGTATCCAGGTTATATAAGGAGCTCTTACAACTCAATAATAAAAAGAACCTTCTCAAAAAAGTTAAGAATGGACAAAATATTTGAACAGATACTTCACAAAAGGATATACAAAGATGACCAATAAACATGTGAAGAGATGCCCATCATATCAGTCGTCAGGGAAATGCAAATTAAAACCATAATGGTATACCACTAGAAACATATTAAAATGATTAAAACTTGAAGAAAAAAATCTCCAAGTTTTTGTGGGAATATGGAGCAACTGATATTTTAATACACTGTTGGTGAGAATGAAAAATAGTACAATATTTTGGAAGACAGTGTGATAGTTTCTTAAAAATATATACATATACCTATTATAAAACTCAACCATTTCATTCCTAAGTATTTACCCAAGTGAGATGAAAGCATATACATACAAAAACCTGTATATAAATGTTAATAGCTGCTTTATTTGTAATAGCCCCAAACTTGAAACAACCCAAATGCCCTTCAACAAGTAAAAAGATAAAGAAATTGTGCAGTATTCATATAATGGAATAGTACTTAGCAATAAAAAGGAATGAACTATAAATATGCCCAACAAAATGAATGAATCAGAAAATAATAATGCTAAATGAAAGGAGTTAGCCAAAAAGAGTACATACTGTATTATTTTATTTATATGAAACTCTAGAAAATGCAAACTAAGTTAGAGGGACAGAAAGCAGATCATCAGTTGCCTGGGACATACAGAATAAGGGATGGATTGCAAAGTGGTCTGAGGAATCTTTTGTTGGTGATGGAAATGGTATGTATCTTGATTGTGCTAATACTTTCATGGGTGTATATAACTGTCAAAACTCAATAAAATTGTACAGTTTTAACAGATGTAATTAACTGTGTATCAATTATGTCTCAATACAGTTGATTTAAAAAAACAATAATGGCTGTACAATATTTGGGCATTTGTATGTATAACAATTTGTTCAGTTAAAACTATTATTGGATATTTGTGGGAACAATTTTAGTGAAAATAAATAATATCAGATATGCAAATTCAAATTAAAAGTCTAAACATTCTATGACTGCAACCCAAAGATGCAACCCAAAGATGGACCAGAAAGAATTGGAAGACTGAGAGATCTACTGCTGGAGAACCACGTGGTTTGGCCAAGATGGTGACTGCCAACAAAGAGAACAAAGTCCCTACTTGCCCAGCAGCAATGAAGAGCATTCTCACAAGTACTCAGCCATTTGTATGTCTCAGGTATAGAAGATCTTAGATAGGTTATTTGTTTAGTGGTTCATATAGTCCTGGGACTGCTAGGGTAGCAAATATGGTGCTTGTCAATAGTCCATGAGACAAATTGCCCTGGGAGAATTTATGAAAGACTTCAGAGATTATGGTACTGAATGAGTCCTATTTGGAAGGTGAGAGCTAACATCCTACTTTATAAAACCTGGGACTCAACAAACTTCATTAGCCATGTCCCTGACACCATCTAAACTTCTTGTTAAAGGCTCTTCACTATTTCAGAAGAATTGGGCAAAAAAGTGTCTTCCCCCTGAGCTCTTTGGATAAGAGAGTATAAATCCAAGGCATTACTGTTTGTTGTTCACCAGAAAAAGACAGATCTACTTACTCTTTCCTGGAACTTTTGGAAACCTTAATTACCTATAAATTATTCGGTTACATCACAGAGGAACAAATGGACTGAAGAAGAATACCAGGGCTGTGAATTAATGCTCCAAAAGTTCATTCCTGGTGGCAAAATTAGGAACCCGTGACAGTCTTGCCTTTTCCTCACTCTTTTCTCCCTATTCTCCTTCCTTTTGTCCCTGGATAGGTAACTGATACTTTTTAAACATTCCTCCTTTTTTCCTAATAAAGGATTTCAAAATATAGTTCAACTGGTTCCTAATTCCATTTACTTTTTTTGTTTTTTGTTTTGCGGTATGCGGGCCTTTCACTGTTGTGGCCTCTCCCGTTGCAGAGCACAGGCTCCGGACGTGCAGGCTCAGTGGCCATGGCTCACGGGCCTAGCCGCTCCGCGGCATGTGGGATCTTCCCGGACCGGGGCACGAACCGGTGTCCCCTGCATCGGCAGGCAGACTCTCAACCAAGGAAGCCCCCATTTACTTTTTAATAGCACTCAGTACATATGGATAAATACTCATCATCTGAGGATCTCTAATCATCCTTCATTACAACACTATATTGATGATAGAAAATGATCTATAGGAAGAAAAGGAAATTTCTTTTTTTTTTTAACATCTTTATTGGAGTGGAAATTTCTGATTTAATTATTTTTATTTTTTCTATATAGATATGTTGTCTAAAGTCATGGCAACAAAAATATTCAAGAAAGGCCCATCTACTATTGTATGATCAGATGAAATTTTCAATTTCTAAATATTTGGATTTGGAGTAATCAAAAGTTGCCTAATTTCGGATACCATTTTTTAAGTGCTTTAGTTCAAGTGCTATTTTCAAATCATCCAGTTGTTTAACTTTCACAATTAAAGAACAATTTTCTCATGGAATGATAACCATCTTAGTGTGGTGAATTTCCACCACACTAATGTGTTTCCACCACACTAATTAAATGTTAGTATTTAATTTTCAAAATAGTGTTGCAGATATTCAATAGTAATCAAGAAGCTCTTATAGAGTTTGAGAATTTGATTGAAATAGAGATTTTACAAATTTTTGTTTCCACTTAGATACAGAAGGATGAAAGTGTTTTAAAAGTAAAGTCTAACAGTGCTAACAAATCCTTTTGGTTTCACTGCTGATATTATCAGTCTACCCTTGCAGAATGTCAACTGCTAAACATATTCCATCCCTGGACTGTCACACTACTAAGCAATTGACTTTACCATCTGGCTTTCTAGCATTTTTATCAGGTCTTTTTAATTAGGTTCAAATCGGTGATCTCCACCTTTCCCTGCTTCTACCTTTTTCAGTGCCATTAAGACTGAACTCATATCCAGTGCACTGCAGTGTGCTCAAGTGGAACTTAAATTGAATAGTATTTTCCCCCAGATTTTCATGCCTTACATATGCTAGCAAAAGTCATGTCATGCTTGCCCAGTAGTGCATATAATTCAATTTTTGTTTTATTAAGATATGAAGATGACCATTACATTAAAAAGCCAGGCAGCCTTAAGAGACCTAAAAGAAAAATGGGGCCATAGTTAGAGAAATTAAAGATCTCTGCAAGGTAAGGAAAAAGGAATGGAGAGCACAGAAATTTTGCTCTTGAATTTAAACTGCTGAAACAATGTATACAATAGAAATATTAAAACCTTTTCAAGTTAAACCTAGCATCACCTTCTCTTACAAAAAAAATACTTCCACAGGGTTTGTGAGAAGATGAAAAACTTTTCAAATTTGGTTATGTCAAATCTTTCCTGTTAATTTAAGATGATCTCAATTCAATAAGTCTAACCTTTGCAGCAGAAAGCTGGTCAGGCAATGGGAACTCATTTTTTCCTCTGTCTGTGGCAGTAGAGCTGACTGCAAATTGTATTACAATTAACCTGAATTTTTTTTCTTGAAGAGGAAGTGTAGAGCAGTCATTCCAATATAGCAAGCTTACTACCTTCATAATAGTCTCCTCAAAATGGTCTCAGATTCAAATAAAATTGATTTCCAGGGAAACCAGAGTGGTTCCTTATAGGATGAACACTCATTTGTATTTCTAAGAAGTATCTAAATCATTAAGAATCCTTATTCACTCTTTGTTCAAGCATATATATATATATATATATATATATATATAATCTCAAGATGTGTAAAGTAAACTCATATAGGACCAAAAAGACTGGCTCTTCCTAATTCATTAAGACAGTCCTGGGAAAGGTGAGTCACGGATCTCTTGACTCCCTGCCATCCCAAACTGCCCAGGACAAATTGAGCAGACCTTTCATTGCCATATAAGCTGACATGCATAAATAGATTAAATTGTAATGTTAAATTCACACCGATTATTCTGGATTTCAAAGCAGGAGGACTTGAAGTGTTTGTACCCATAGTGATTTTCTACACTACACTGATATTTGGGCTCAAAAAACCTGACCAACAGAGCTACTACTCTGGAATTCTACGCACATTTTTTCACGAAGTCGTTCTAAATAATGCCTAGGATCCTTCCATATGAACCTTCAAGGCTGAATTTCCCATTCCTCTTTCAAATATCCTACCCACTCACTAGCACAAAGGATACTGGTTTTGAGAACCTGTGAGACTCAACACGTGTTCAAATAGACTTGGGAAGTTTGGGATGGGGGCACCCACATTCAGATTAAAATAGCACAAAGGGGAAGTCCCATGGCCCAAGAAAATAATTTTTCACAGAGTTTTGCTCACCAGAGGGTAACTGCCCACAGTTTCTGGATATTCTGCTCTCTAAGCACTTTATAAATAAATGTATGCTGCTGGAGCTGCAAACTTTCTAGGTAGGGGGGCCAGGGTGCCATTTTGGGGCTAACTTCAACCTTCATTACTCTAACCAATAGCTACAGTCTTTGCTAGCAGTTTAAGTGACGCTGAAATAATTTATATATTTTTAGAATCCTCTCCTTAGGCAGTCGAGCCAACCACACATTATTAAATTCATTGAGTTTTTCCTTTTCACACATTTTCTTACTGCAGATGTACTAAACTATTCAGCAAAAATGTAGGATACTGCAGAACAAGTAAAGACCTGCAGAGCTGTAATAATTACAGGATAATATAGAACTAAAATAATTCTTCTGAATGTTGAGGTTTAATATTATCTATTCTTTTCCCCCGCATTCCCAGTGGAACAACTGACTCAATTTCTCCAGGCACAAATCTTTCATAACTTCTTCTTAACTTTCTGAGCAATTCTCCAGGCAGGACTATACAGGGTAGCACATGTCTCCCCCTCAACTGCAATAGTCAATCACATTTTAACCCACCAGTTCTTATTCGTCCATCTCTATTTTACAGCAGTGTTTTTAGGAACCAGTCTTAGCCAGTGGGACTAACTTAACAATCTAAGTAACAAATTTTGACAGACTTCCCCTTCCATGAGTCATAAGTTCAAATTCCTTCAGGGTTGATTTCTTAGTAGATGAGTTTAGTGGCACAATGAGTTCAAAAAGGAAAATCTTCAGAAGGGAAGAGAGTATTTCCAAGCCCCAGAGATCTACATCACCTACCAAGAAGTTATGCCTCTGCACAGCATTTCTAGAGCCTGGCTAACAATCAAAGATCTGAATCTCTTGTTTCAGACACTAAATATGACAATATAGCCTTAACAAGTAAGGCAAACACTTTCCCATGAGTTTGTTGTTTGTCTCACTTGGCTCAAATTGGTACTCATCCCTGGTGAGTAGGTAATTACAAGGCTTTTGTTTCATAGACCAGCTATGGTCTAATAATATTTCAGTACAAGTTTCTGAGTGAAGGAGTCACCTTGTGATTTGTAGTCGTGCTAGTCATAAATCTTGGTCATGGGTTAGGAATAGACTCAAAAATGTGTCAGTAATTCATGTTATGCTATGATATCTCATTTAGCTCTAATATGATAAAATGTGACAGCTGCAGCCTGATGACTAATCATGGCCTCACACTGAAGCCTTCCTTTGTGGAAAGCAAGATTTCTGAGACTCTATCATATGAAAAGGAGCTGCTCTACCCATAAAACAAAGTTTAGTTGCACATCCAGCTTCTGCTTTTTTGAGAGATGACATAGGTTGCATGGAGGGCTCTATGGTGTCTGAGGTTTTTCTAGTTTCAGATTTCAAATGATTAATCACCATAACACTCCTGGATCAATATTAGTATTTTCATTTTTCAGGAAATGGAAAACTAAGGCAAAGATGCTTTTTAATCCCCTATGGAAAATGCATAGAAGAGGTAAAATGAGTATGCATTGGCGTGTATAAATTTTCAGATTATCCACATTTTGATAATTGGAAGTAGCAGGCAGAAAAGCTAGTTCTCATAACCAGAAGCCTGAGGGATATGAGAATTTGACATCTAACCTATCTTTATTGGCTTTCATCTTTTTAAAACCTAATGGATTGTTTCCTGCTATACAGTGTGCCAAAATGCATAAAAATATTTCAAATATCCAGAGGAGCTTCACATCCATTGATCAGGGTTTATATATTGATTTGTGGCTACAAGGGACCCATTCTTTCCACTTCTCTCTGTTGTAATGAAAATGGAATGCATACTAATTTGAACTGAAAGAAGATATGTAATGGCACAGTGTGTTGGGTTTTTTTTTTTTTCCATTTTGGTCTCAGAATGTTGGTTACACTAAATCATGCTATTCGTTAATGATCAGAATAATAGCCCGAGCCAATCCTGATACTCCCTGAAGTTATCCTAGAATCAAAAGATATGTTTTCAGGATCTTTCTTATATATCTCTTCACTGTAGAAGTTTGAGTCTGGATGTCCACCTGAAAGGAAATATAAATATTTTCAGGTTTACAGGAATCATGCACACACACACA
The DNA here is from genome assembly GCF_963455315.2 of Globicephala melas. Lineage (NCBI taxonomy): Eukaryota > Metazoa > Chordata > Mammalia > Artiodactyla > Delphinidae > Globicephala > Globicephala melas. The sequence continues at coordinate 45,766,749 of NC_083335.1, forward strand.
CACTTTGTACACAACCGTCATATGTCCCCTTTATAGGGATGTTTACCAGGTTCAATCCAGGATGAAACAAACTTATAACACTTCTGTTCCATAGAAATATATAATTCAAAACAGAATGATGCAAACAGATACTAAGGACATATAGAAAAATTGAAAGAAGAATTAAACAAGTCCAGAAATGAAACATATGAAAACTACGTTGTGGTGGATTCTTGGAAGAGATGGAATTCGCAGAATTTTTGACTGATGGTAGAGAAACAACTTGTTGAATTGGGGCTAGAATGATATTCCAGACACCTGGCAGAAGAAGGCTTCAAAGTTAAAAGAGAGACTTTAGAAGCTAGAGACAGATGACTGGCAAAAATGGACACTTAATAAAGGTGGCCTGTTAGAAATGTAGGGAACATTCAAGAGGGTAATAAGACAAATTAAATGAAGATGAAAGATATCTAAAGAAGCCAACTGCTCAATCTCTTTGCTTCTGGTCAAGATGAAACCTAAACTATCCCTTAAAAACTACCAAATACCCTAGTATTTCTTCATTTAAGTAGGTAATTTTAATGGTCTCCCAGGTTTTAATCTTTTCTAATTTGGTTTTTACCCACCTAAATTCTTCTGTTATTATTATCTGAGCTTAGTTTGGAGGAATAATATAGGATAATCCTCTTTATTCTTAGTCTTGAGAAAATACAGCTCCAACTCCCAAAATATAGACTATAAATCAGAATTTTATTTGCTTTCAATTAATGTGAAAACCTTATTTAGATGCAAAATCCAGTGGTCAGATATCACATCTTTCTGTCTTATCACTGCACTGCTAATCTTATTCTTCATTTTCTAAGACGACGCTATTGGACATAAGTACTTTTCTTTTGGTTTGGATGTGACCAAAATTAGTATTGTGAGACCCAAAATCATTTATTTGTTTTACCCAACTGAAATGTGATCTTGATATATCTGTTGGCCTCATGTAAATCCTGAAAGATTCTGTTCCTTTTTGTAGCTCTGATTTTACTTTTGTTATCCAAAGAAAGAACATATTGACCTTTATATTTTGGTTCAAATTGCTTCACCTCAAACATTCATTGAGCACCTGTTATGCACTGGGTACTGTCCTAGCTCTTAGAGATGAAAGAACTCTGGTCCAAGTCATTATCATCTTTCATCTGGACAACTGCAGCAGCTTTCTGAATGGTTTCTCTGCCTTCACAATGGCTTTCTTCCAACCTTGTCTCCAGTGTGCAACCAAAGTGAGCTTTCCAAAAACAAATTTAATTGTGCCACTCTGCTGCCTAAAATTCTTCAAATGGCTTCCTTTTGGAGGCTCCAAGATAAAGACTCAATACCTTACCTTGGCTTCCATTGTCCTGCACAATCTCCATCTTCATACTGCGCCATTTCACGCTGAGGTTCCAGACATACCAAATTTCTTTCACTTCCTCCGAAGCTCCACATGGTGTCACTCACTTCAGATATGCTAGCTCCTTTGACTGCTCAATCCTTCCTCATTAGGCTAACTCCTTGTCTTCCTCGGGTCTCAGCTTAAAGGTTACCTTAAGGTAGCATCATTCCAGGTTCACACTATGAGTTGTACAATGTCCTGTTAGGTTCCCCTGCTTTATGCCTCCATAATAATATACCCCAGTTGTAATATATTAGTCTGCTTGGATCACCATTACAAAATACCACAGACTGGGTAGCTTAAACAACAGAAAATTTTTCTCACAGTTCTGGAGGCTGGGAAGTCCAAGATCAAGGTGGCAGCAAAGTAGGTTTCATTCAGAGGCCTCTTTCCTTGCCTTGTAGGTGGCTGCCATTTCACTGGGTACTCACTTGACCTCTTCTGTATGTGGGTACCCACAGAGAGAGAATGCCCTGGGGTTTCTTCCTCTTCTCATAAGGATACTAATTCTATCAAATTAGGTCTCCACCCTATGATCTTATTTAACCCTTACTACTCCTTTAGAGATCCTATCTCCAAATACTGTCATGCTAGGGGTTAGGGCTTCAACATATGAATTTTGGAAGGACACAATTCAGTCCACAGCATATAACATTCATTACCTGTTACAGTTAAGGCATATTTAAGATATGTTTTGCCTCTTGGACTGAAAGCTCTGACATAGTAAGAACTGATTAAGTACTTTTAAATGAGTAAAGAAGAATAAGATATGGTCTCTGCCCTCAAAAAGCAATAAATCTAGCTCATTACTTGGGCAAAAGTAAAACTGGTTATAATATAGCATAGCAAACTTGTTTATAATTGTCTGAACAAAGCAAAATTGGAAAGAATTGTTAATTTATTAATTCTGACCTGGATGAGGGTGAAGATGGGGTGGGAGTCAGAGTCAAGGAAGATTTCACAAAGGAGGTGATATTTGAGTTGGGCTTTAAGAGGATATGTCTTTACTGCTTTGACTACCACTGTAATTTAGGTGTGCTTCCAAAAAAAAAAAAACAATCTGCAGTAGCTCTTAAATGTGTATTTCCAACGACATCCTTGTGTTGTGTTGCATAAGCTGCTTCCTTGAGCTTATAAATCCACTCTGTTGAGCTCAGTAGCCACTAGCCACATGTAGCTATTTAAATTTAAATTAATTAAAATCAAATAAAACTAAACATTCAGTTAGTCATTCTAGCCACATTTCAAGTGCTCAATAGCCACATATGGTTACCATACTGGACAGTGCAAATTAAAGAACATTTTGATCCTTTCAGAAAGCATGCTATAAGCAATGCATTCATTTATCTAATAAATTTCTATCAAGCATCTACTATTTTCCTGGTACTGTGCTGGATGATGGTGTGCACAAAGACAAATATGACAAGGTTCCTGACTTCCCAAAGCTCACTCCAGTGAATAGGTCCTCCTTTATTTCTGCAAGTTGGTCTGTGACGAATTGCACTTGTTTATTTTTGTGAACTTCAAGATTACTATCTCTAGGAATGTACGTGCTGTTGGTAGTCTGTTGAATTGTAAGTGTCTCAGATGTTCACAGATCAGAAAGATAGCTATGAATGAAACTTTGAATTAATCTGCTACTTATTAGATACCCAGCATGTGACCAACCTATGCTGAGTACTATGGAAAATACAAAAGGAATATAAGCAAAATATCTTCCCTCTATGAGTTTATAAATTAAATAAAATATTGAATATAAAACTAATTTATAAACCATGAATATATTTCTATTATTAAAGTTAAATGAAGGAGACTGGATTCACATAAATTTAATGAGAACAAAAAAAGAGTATATAATCAAGTGCTGGAGTATATAATATAAACTTATAAATATTATGCAAATTCACAGCTGAGAAAAAATTACATGAAGTGAAATGGTCATGGAAAACTTTGGGAAGAAAGTGCTGAGAGTAGTCATGAATTACTGTGTAACAAGTAACAGAAAACCAACACAAACTTCTTCCACAAAAAGGATTTATTGGTTTAGGTAAATGGGAAGTTTATGTGTAGACTTCAAATACAAATCCATCTAGAGAATCAAACAAGATAATTGCCTATTGCTGTCATCTCTTCCTCTCCATCTGTCAGCTTTGCTTTCCTCCATATTGGCTCTATTCATATGAAGGCTCTCCCTTCATGGTAGCAAGATGGCTGCCAGAAACTCTAGGCTCACATCCCATTATTTCAGGAACTCCAGTGAGTTTGAGTCATTCTGTCTGTGTCATGTTATTATCTGTGAACCAATCACTGTAGCTAAGAGTAGGCAATGCTCTGACTGGTCAAGTCTGGGTTACAACCTCATTGCAGGAGGGGAGGAGGGAGAGTTGGGTAGTTGTAATCCCACAAAGAAAATTATGAAAATGTATAAAAGTAAAAACAAACAAAAACAAGGGAATGGAAGTTAGATAAACAGCTAAAGTCTGATTCAAACTAGGCCATAAGGAAAATATTGAATTTGCATCTTTCTCTGGTGGAAAGGTGAACTGGGTGTCCAAAGTAAGAGAAATAAAATAAAGACACAAAGACAAGAATGAGTGTATCATCTCCAGAGAATGAATTCAGTTTCATTACATGGGAATTTATCAGATAAGAGATTATCCATTTGGCTTTGATTTATCATCTTTAACATACCCTGGGCAAAACCTTGTGCAGTCTTGGCTAATCCAGTTAACACAAAATAAAACAAAACAAAACAGAAACAGAACAATAAACAAACAAGCAAATTGATTGGTGAAATTCACATCTGCCACTATCTGTCTCACTGCCTGCTTTTATCTTTGATATTTTTTTCTATTTCCTGAAGAAATATGTGTTCCCTGAAGTTCACATAACTAATTAGTGTGAATGTTTCTTACCAATACTGCCACACAGCCCCTACCTTCCTAGATCTCAAAAGAGTTTTATTTTTAAATGTAAGTTCTTCTTGGGACCTTTCTGGTGGCCCAGTGGTTAAGGCTCTGCACTTCCATCACAGGGACCAAGGGTTCAATCCCTGGTCAGGGAACTAAGATCCCACATGCCACGTGGTGCAGCAAAAAATAAGATAATAATAATAATGATAATAATAAAATAAATTTTTAAAAATAAATAAAAAGGCTTTGGTTGGAACCAAATTCATTAAAAAAATAAATAAATAAGTTCTTCTTAACATTCAGGGCCAGCCAAACCCCATAGCACTAAAGCATGATGAATGTCACCACAGAATAACTTTAGCATATTGAGAAATTTTTCAGAGTTGCTAACTTTTCTCAGAAGTTTCATTAGTCCAGTTTGTTTAATGGCATTGAATATTTTAGTGAGGCCTATGAAAATCACATAAATATCTCTATGTCTGGATTTTTGTTTATCGGACATCTCACCCATGCTGGAGCAGTGAGAGAAGTCTTCTCCAGACACAGAATATAACGGAGGTGCGTTGTCTGTAGAAAATTTACAGACAATAATAAAACAGACTAAAAGTCACTCTGCTTTTTATTATCACCATGCACCTGAATTTTAAACAATGTCAGGGATAAAATGATAAAATACTCCTCTGGGAAAAAAAAATCTTTGATCAGTCTGAGTCACGGTTTCTCAGCCTGAGAATTGACATTCTGAGCTGGATAATTCTTGCTGGGTGGTGGGGCCTGTCCTGTGCATTGTAGAATGCAGCCCTTCCCCACTTATGACACCCAAAAATGTCTCTCGACATTACCAAATGTCCCCAGGGAGGCAGAAATCACTCCTGGTTGAGAACCACTGGTCTAAGTTAGAAACAATTGCAATGATTACTATTGAGATTTAATCATTTATGTTTTGTTACTTTTAATAATAATACTTATTTCTATAACTTACCTCATAATAAACATTATATCTGACATGGAAATGAACTTGAAGGACTCTCAGTTATCCATTTGGCTTCTGACACACACGGATCCCTTTATGTGCATCCATTTCCAGAAAAGGTTCAGAACAGCTTAGATTCATTTGAGCTTGCTTTTGGTAGAGTTCACAGCGCCAACCCTTGTGCTTTTGCACATTCCTACATTTAAATAGTAGCTTCAAAATAAACAATGATAATGCAATGATGTTTACAGCAAAGAAACTCGACCTGAGCTGCTTCAATACTGTCATTCTATGTGACTACTGGAATTTTGTATCTGGATTTGGTGTTCTGGTGTGGTAAGTGGAAATTTTAGTTAATAAATGAAATATTTTACTGAATTCAAATATGTTTAAGATTAAAATCTATCCTTCTATTTTAGCTTCTTATTGAATTGTTTTTTAACTGTTATTAATCTATAACATTATTATTTTATTGTTTATTATTACAACACACCAATATGTAGGTATGTTTTTCCCTTAAAAAATACATTAGTATAAGTAAAAGTATTACTCTATTAATTTTTCTTTATAAACTTATATCTCATAAACTTCCAGTAATAAATAAGCACTAGGGATGTAATGTAGAATATGATGATGGCTGTAACAGTGCTGTGTGGTATATTTGAAATTTGTTAAGCGATTAAATCGTAAGTTCTCATCACAAGGAAAAAGACTTTTTTTCTTCTTTTTTTTTTGTATCTAAATTAGATGATGGATGTAACTAAATTTATTGTGGTAATCTTTTCATCATGTATGTAAGTCAAATCATTATGCTGTACACCTTAAGCTTATACAATGCAGAATGCCAATTATATCTCAATAAAACTGGAAAAAAAACTGTTAATCTATTACTTTTTTCTTTTCCATATTATAATATTTATTCATTTTTAAATATTTTACTAGCATGATTACACATAAAACATTAAACCTCTAAATAATAACAATAATCAATAAAAGAAAATCCTCACTCTCTTTGCCATTAATTTCACTCCATTATCATTACTGAAGATAACTTTGTCCTATAGAGGAAGGAGATGTTAAAAATTATCTTTTCCAGATATCAAATATGCCAAGTTTGCCACTCTTTGGCAGAAAACAAAGTTTTCTACTGCAGTGTCTTTTGCGCTAAAACAGTGTTTCTCAACCAGGGGAAATTTTGTCTCTCCTCCCCAGGGGACATTTTACAATGTCTAGAGACATTTTTGGTTGTTACAACTAGGGAGGAAGGTGCTATAGGCATCTAGTGAGTAGAGGACAGAGATGCTACAAAACATCCTACAATGCACCAGACAGCCTCATACAACAAACAATTATCCTGCCCAAATGTCAATTGTACTGAAGCTGAGAAACCCTGGCAAAAGCAATGAATTAAATAATCACTCAAAGCCCAATAAATATTATTAAGAATGTACCGCCCAGCTAAATTAAATGCTGACCTTTATGTTCCAAAACACTTCTCCATTGTGAATTTCTACCCACCCTGCTAGTTTTGTACCACTGCCTATATGTTCATGTAACTGATCGTGCATTTCACCCCTGTAATGAGTTTGTTTTCAGGCAGGGTTGAGAAAGGAAGAAGAACATTTTATTATCATCCTTTCCCAAACCTTTTCTAAACATAACAAGTAAAGAGTTAAATTTGGAAACGTGAAGAACACTCAAAGATCTTGCCAGTATTTGCATAGAAAACCTAAAACCACATGCAATCTCTGCGACAGTTTGAATCTAGAGTAAGGAAAACTGGGAAGTTTTAACAACCCCAACTAAAAACTGTAATTAGGATTGTAAAAATGCCCCTATTACATGATTTTTATAATCCTTCAGTCTTCTACACAGACGAAAAGTAAAATTCTAATTATCTCCTCGTTGAGTCCATAGATAATTCAGTGACATCTGTAACCCAAAAAGTCTCCATCTGCTTAAAAGAAAAAGAAAAAAGACTTAAATTAAAAAGAAAAGGAAGATAAAGACAAGAAATAAAAGCTATATCTTTTCCTTGGCAAGAGAATATGCTATATTTGAATAGGAACTAACTAGATATAAAATTTCCTTGATCTAGAACTAGGTACCCTGTTGCCTGGATAAACACTCAGGGACCAGTAGTGAAAGCTATTTTATTTTCCCTTTAATTACAATGAATTACTCATTAAATGAAAAAGTCTCCAATAGATATCAGTCTTATAGACTAGTTCTCTTTCTATCAGGGACCAGTTTGTAGCCAACCTGAATTTACACCGTCAAAGCCTACCTTATTAGCGTATCAGCAGTGCAGGTTATTCAGTCAGCCAGGTGTGTGTCTTCAGTAGATAAAATGACATCATTTCTCCTGTTGTGGATATTCTATTGCTTCCCATTTTTGTGGAGATAAAAGTAGGTTGGGGGTGGGGGAGTTCCCTTGCAGTCTAGTGGTTGGGACTCTGTGCTTTCTCTGCCAAGGGCCCAGGTTCCATCCCTGGTCTGTTCAGGGAACTAGGATCCCTGTAAGCCGCACCGTATGGCCAAATGGAAGAAAAAAAAGTAGCTGGGGGTGGAGATCATGAAGTTGTATTTTCATCTTGTGACCATATTAATGTTATGAGCTCAGATTCTTGATCTTATATGGGATTTTCTGACAAAGACTGTCTGGAGTAAGTTAAATGTAAAGACATACAATAGAGTTACCAAAAATGCATGAGAATTTGAAAAGATTTGGATACATAAATAAACTGAACTTAGGACTGCCAAGTATTTTATTACTTCTTAGCAAGCAAGGTTATGTTTACAATAATGACTTTCTTTAATATGCTATAGTTGAACTTTTACTACCAGTTTCCAATTTAAAGTAAATCAGACTCAAAGAAGTTGTTGCTACAAATTTGATTAACACTTTTCTGTGCTTAGGATGTTTTTACAGCAAGAGGTGCAGAAACAAATGGCTAAAAGATAATGAACATTCCCTGGGCTGAAATGTGGCTCCCCTTCAGCTCACCTCTAGGAAAAAAACGAAATTTAAATACAAGTTCTAGCTAGATCCGATCCCTTCCTCATACATCATTTTAGGTGTCCAACATACACCACTAATTCTACATACAAAGGAATACAGTTTTGATTTGTGCCTCAACTTCACTTACTGTTGATAGCAGCTGTCTAAATTTATAAACTATTAGAGATGCCATCATTAACTGCTGGATGACCTTGACTTCCAATTCCAGAATTGGTTAGAAACTCGTGACACTGAGAAAAAATACAGCAAGAACAAAAATCGTTGGAAAACTACAGACCAGATTTCATGCTTTTTTCCATATTATGATCTTCCCTCAAAGTTGGCATCTTGGCCTTTATAGTTTCCTGGCATCCTTTAATAAATAAACCTTTCCCTTTGATAGTTTCACCCAGCATTGGCAAGAGTGGATATTTTTAGTGCCCTTTCCAATCACCTAGATGGAGAACTGGTCTGGTCTTCGGATAATTTTAAACCATTTTGTATTGGTCAGAATAAGTTTGGCTATTTCACTAGTTTACTTGCCATTTGTACAAAGCATAAAATGGTTCAGGAAGCTCTACTCCACCCTGTAGCTAGGCCATATGAAACTCGTGACCTCCAAAGTCTTTGCAGTGGTAGTAAATAGGAATAGAGGAAGCATACAAAGTCTTTACTGACTCAGTCCAGAGAACTCATGCTCCCTGTGCATTCACCAAAAACAGGCACACAACTCCAACACAAATGCAAAGGAAAGTGGGAAATTGTAGGAAATTCATGGATGTTTGTCAAGTACTATTTCTGCCAGTCATATTTCTCATATATTCTATTCATAGTCATTTTGTCATTCTACTCATATATCTGGGATGCAAACCTCTGCTATTGAAATTTAACTCCATTTTTCCTGGGTCCAACAGGCATGAAAAAACATTTGTGATCTATTCACCAATATAAAAAACCTAAGGTCATAAGTGAAGTTTGTTTTGAAGTCAGCCAATTGCAGTCAGATGAGACATTTGATCCACTTTAATTCTATGATATGCAACATGAATAGCTTAGAACATGCCTCAAAAATGCTTTGATTCCAATCCAGGAAACCAACACACCTTGCCTGCGATATGAGGCAAACATTTTGAAATTGGCTAAGAGTATTAATCCTTAGGCTGTCACGAATGCCTACAGGCTGTCTTCAATAACATTGATTTGGCTGTCAAGTTGGGGTAAAATGTCAACATCTCATACTACCCAGTTAAGGCTTTAGAGACATACTTCTTCTTACAGAGGAACAAAAGGTCTGTCTCACCTTATGTTTCATGTAACTCAATGTATGCAATGTACGACATCATATTATAGAGATACAAATAAACTGTGGAAGATGATACGCTGGGGCACAGATTCTACCCAAGTAAAGCACACGTACCACTGACATGACAGAAGCTGCCCCCATTAGTAATGATGTACAAGGACAGTAGTGGCACATTTTTTTTTTCCTTTGCAACTTGGGTTGTCAGAAAGTAGTTCTCAAGTTTTGCACACGTGACAAAAAAAATTCTACTTGAAACCCTCGAATCGCCTATTATTCTTTGAATTATAAAGAAATCTAAGCATCAACAACAGTCATGGAGAATGACTGCCAAATGGGAAATGGTATGGTCCTCTACTGAGGAGAGCATCTTACTCCCCAGCCCATTTTGCATAGTTTAACAGCCCTTAATAGAATTGATAGTAATAGGAGAGTTACCCTACACTGTTCTCAATTGAGATCAACCAAGAGATCCTTTAGCTGTTTGCAGTGAACAGTGGTTATCATATGGCTTTGGCTGCGTTTGAACCTGTCGGGGATTTTTTTGCATCTTCAGGACTGGTTTGAATTTGAATTTTAAACACATGAAACTGACTGGTTTTATTGGACAGAAAATTCAATATGACTGAAGGTATATGGTTGCTAGCTATCCCCCAGAATTCCTTTCCCCGCTTCTTACTACACACATGGCTTCTCAGCTAGAGACAACATTTCAAAGCTTTCATAGCAGACAAATGTGGACACAATATTAAGTTCTTGCCAATGGAATAAGAACATAAAGGATGTGTACAATTTCTGCCTTGCTTGCTTAAAAGGAAATTGTTTACCCTGGACTCCTTCTTTTCTCTTCTTTCAGTGAGATGGAAACCAGATGTACCAGAAACTCAGTTTTGACCATGATGTCTAGGAAATGCCCTAGGAAGTGGCAGAGCATCAAGATGGAAGGAACCTCTGTCCCTGAACAACCTTGTCAAGCAGAGAAGCCCCACTATTGTAGACTAGCCAGATTCCACTTAAGAAATTAAACTTTTTTATTTAGGCCACTGCGTTTTGGGGATGCTTTGTTGAAACAGGTTAAGCTTTACCTTTACTGGAGCATTTGCCTCTGGTGCCCTGTGTCACATCCGCTTTGTCCCACCTCTGATTCAGCCTGCAGTGGGCAGTGCCATGTGAGCTTAGATCCATCTCATGCTGACCACATCCCCTCAGATGCATGGGGTGCATTTTTCTAATCTTCACATCAGGGCCTTCACCAATGTCTCAGCAGCCCTCTCAGGCCAAATGTTACCTTCAAATAAGGGGAGACAAGAGGCAGTGGGTAAATACTCCACTCTCTTCCTCTAGGTGTTGCAGGAGAAGGGGCCAAGAGAGAATGGTTACGTCCCAGGTCCCGGGAAAGTTCCTAGGGTGGGCCGCCAAGTGAAGGTCCTTGGTTTCAGGCAGAATTCAAGAATGAGCCATAGTAAAGTGAAAGCAAGTTTATATAGAGAGATACACATTCCATAAGCAGAATGTGGTTCTTCTCAGAAGGTGACAGTGGTCCCGGGGTATGGGGTTGTTAGTTTTTATGGGCTGGGTAGTTTCATATGCTAATGAGTGGGAGGATTATTCCAACTATTTTGAAGAAAGGGTGGAAATTTCCAGAAATTGGGCCACTGCTCACTTCTTGGCCTTTTTATATTCAGCCTGGGAACTGTCATGGAGCAGGTGGGTGTGTCATTTAGCATATGCTAATGTATTACAATGAGCGTATAATGAGGCTCAAGGTCTACTGGAAGTCAGACCTTCCACCATCTTGGGCCTAGTAGGTCCTAAACAGTTTCTGTCATATCCTCAAGTGTTGTGACATTCTTTTAACGGTTGTGCCCTGCCCCCTTCTCACCTATCTCACAGGCAGACAGTTCTGTGAGGATAAATTTTTAAGAGAACTGAAAATGTTTAACCCAAATAATTGTTAAATATTTGAAAGGCATATACGTAGGTAAATACTTGAAAGGCATGTATCAAAGAATTCAGTTAACTTTCTTCTGTAAGATTCCACATAGGAGAATGAAGACTAAGAGGTAGAAGATGCAGTGAGAAAGATTTCAGTTCACTGTAAGTAAGAACTTTTATACATTTAAAATTGTTCAGTTTCTAAAATGTATTTTTGAAATATAGTGACAGGTTACTTAAAATCCCCTAACGACTCTTACCCATTTGTCCACGAAGACAAGTTTCTTCAGGCTCTCCCTCTCCCGCCTTGGCTTCTCCTGCTCCCCACCTTGCCCCACCTATGACAAGCCATGACAGACACCTTACAATTCTTCTAACACGCCAGGGTGGTTCATCTCTCTACCTTTTAAATATGCTGTTCTTTCTGCCCTTTCCACTATTTGTTCTCCTAGCAAACCTTACTCTTTACAACCCAGATTGGGCATTTCTTCCTCTGGGAAACCTTGTCTGAACCCTGCCCACCCCCACTACAACTACAGAAAAGAGTTAAACATTCTCTCCTCTGTACTATGTGTTCCTTTCATATTCTTATTTTTTTCTATTATTGCCCACACTGTAGCACAATGATCTGCCTGCATGTCTGTCAACTCTACTAAACTGTTTCTTAAAATCAACGACAGTATCTTATTAATCTTTGTGACTGCATCACTTAGGAAGTTGTCTGGCATGTAATAGGCACTAAATTATTTAAATAAGTGAATTTAGGAAAGAAGAAAAGAGAGAAGGAGAGAAGAAAGAAAGAAAGAAAGAAAGAAAGGAAGGGAGAAAGAAAGGAGGAGGGAAGGAAGGAAGGAAGACAGAGTTTTGGGTGGGATAATACAGAAAGAACTGTATCGTCAAGAGTGGTTATTCTGACTTACCCTTAAGGTTTCTTCCAACTCTGAGTATCTGTGATTCTAAAAAGCTTGCCAGCTGCCCAAGGCTAATTAGACTTATTTAAATGAAAATTAAAGTGTCAGTCATCCTACAGTGAGGAAACTGTCTCTCAAAGTAAAAAGAAATTTTATGACCTGTTAACATCTTAAATTGTTGGGTTACTCCAATCCAAAGTTAGTAAATGAAGATTCTTTTTATACCATTTAGTACGAGCTTGGAAATAAATTGTACCTACCGTATAGTCACTGAGAGTTTGAGAAGAGAAGTAAGTGATGTGTGTGTGCTCTTGTGTGTGCATGTGCCTACATACCTATGAGTAGTATACCATTGTATCCCCTGAAGTGAAGCAATCAGATAAAGAATCTCAGCTCTATGAAATGAATAAAGTAAAATTGGTTGCTTTGTCTTAACCAAATCCTCAGTTACAGAACTGTGAAGCACTCATTTATTAACACAATTACTACATCACGGCTCTCTATCTCAGACCCAGTTGGACACTATGATAGTTCCAATCTAATAGATAAACCCAGTTGTTGTACCCTGCTTCTCACTGGCATCTGGTTAAGGTATAGCAGAGCTCTGGAAGATCTTCATTAAGGGCAGCTTCCCTGATTCTTTCTTCAGTCAGTTGACATGATGGTCACACCTAACCCAGGGGGTCACAATAACAAGAAGCTACCCTACCCCTTGCCCACATGTCCCACTAAAGTTTTTACCATCTCCACTATCTTCTATGGTGAAAGAGAATCCAGAGATGAGGTAGGATTTTATTTTACACACAGCTTCACAGCTCTGTACCTATTCTGAATGTTAAGGCATGTCTGTGTTTTGATATTGATGGTAATTATTAGAACTGGGCCTCTGTGAATTTGTGAAGCTATGAAAGTTGTGCCTTTAGCAGTCCCCTTTGGAGCACTCTCTTTCTTCCCTTTAAGTTTCTCAGTACTCAGTATCCGTATAATTCTTCTTGGTTCTCTGCAGTCCTCCACGTGGACACTCTCCATTCTCTGGAGTATCCCATAATCCCTGTCAACCTCACTCACCTTAAAATTTATCTATACTGAGAATTAGTCTCTTACCACCTTTCAAAATGACTAGCTAGATAATCTGATCAATTAATTTATTGTGATCAGGTTGATGGATAATACAAACTAGGGTTGAATCATGGCTCCACCACTTCCTTGCTGTGTGCTCTTGGGTAAGTTATTTAACATTCTTTTGCCTGAGTTTCCTTATCTGCAAAATGTGGGTAACAAGTGCACCTACCTTATAGGGCTGTTGTGAGAATTAAACAAATTAATATATATAAAGTGGTTAACACAAAGCCTGGCATGTAGTAAGTGCTCAATAAATGTTAACTATCAATAAACATATTTTAATGGAGAGTTGAATGTTCTGTCAGAACTTCAGACTTGTGAAAAACCCCTTGGGAGTGTTTTTGCTGGCCTATATTTTAGCACATATTCTATCTGCTGCATGAGGGAGACCTTAGTGGTTACTCTCTGCACATTTGAACCATATAGAAAGACCAATGAGAGAATAAGAGTCTTTTCACACTATCAGAGGTAAAGCTCTTTAATTAACATAAAACCAAAGAATCCTTTTAAGATAGGCAAGTACTGTAACCAAGGATGCTGCTGGGAACTAACTCACTCAGTTTTCTAAAACCCTAGTGTCTTGTGAGAAGTTTTTAAAATATCTTTGCCTGTTCTCCCTAGTTTCTCTCAAGTCGTCTGGGCCTGCACATTTTGACATACCTTACCAGACAAAACTGTGTTCTGGGCTTGTCCTTATACTTCTTAATGACTGGTATCAAAAGTCCCAAGAGCATGTATTATGGCCCAATGTAATGTGCTAAAAGTCATTTTTCCTTTTCATAGGGATCATTTCAATCATAGAAAGTGTGCTTTTTAAGTATATTAAAAGAAATTCAGACAAGTTTTTAAATCCTGTTATCTCTGTAATTAGTTAGTTTCTAGACAAAATTGGCATCCTTTTAAGAGCTTGATTTTTCCTTTTCTTCAGTTCCTTTCTTTTTTCATAAATGTGGCCTAGAAGATAAACCTGTTGTATGAAGCCACAGACTGATGGCAAAAACAGAAGACAGGAAGGAGTTTACAGAGTTTCATATGATGAAGCCAAGATAAGAGAGAGATCAAATCACTCCCATCTCTTTGCTGCTGATGTTTAAACTTGCCGCTGCAGAAGGTAATCATGCACAGTTCAATCTATCTTCCTAATAACAGCCTCTTTAATGAGACTTTAGTTGTCTGCATGTGTTGGTCCAATTCTACTCTTTTGTTTTTAAACATTTACAGTTTTTGCTTCTCATCTTTTTTTTTTACAGCCAATGTTACACATTCAATATTTTCTATTTAAAATTTTTTTCATTGAAATGTTAGCTTTATATTTCTTCTTCTTCCCTCCCACACCAGCCCCTTTGAAGTTTCTTGAGTGACCACATACATATTGCCTGAGCTATTTCTGTCATGAGCTTAAAGTACCGTGCATAAGTCATTCCCTATTTTCTTCCCACTCCCTTTCAATTCAAAGTGTATGCTCTCTTGGCAATACAAAATGATACATTTCAACAGAGCACACTTTATAAAATGGCTGTTAGACCATTCTTGTTTCATAGGGAATCAAATGTTCATGTCTTAAATATTGGCCAATCCTAAGTACTTCAAAATGGAGGTTACAAAAGCATGGTCCAAATAATGTCATTGTAATATGTCTTGGAGTTAACTTAATGGTATTATTATCTTCAAATAAATATTTCCATTCATCCTGTTCCTCAGACCATTTTCAATTATAAACAGTAAAATAAAATTGAAATTGTCAAGTCCCATCACAAGTGTTGATTAAGCACATCTCAGCTCTTTAAGTCTACTACAGACTGCAATACTGAGAACATGTGTTACCGAACCAAACTTGGGTCTGCTTACTCATGCACAGTAAAGCCAATCTACTGACACCAGGTTGTGGTGAAGGAAAGTGCAGTGTTTACCGCAGGGTGCCAAGCAAAGAATCCAGGGCAGCTAGTGATCAAAAAGCCCAAATTCCCCAATGGAGTTCAGGGAAGCATTTTTAAAGGCCAGGTGAGGGAGGGGGGTTGTAGGGTATGTGATCAGCTCGTGCACAGTTCTCTGACTGGTTGATGGTGAGGTAACAGGGCAGTGTCACAGGGGTTAACGTTATGAATCCTCAGTCTCCAGTAGGCCTGGGGGGCTATGTGCTCAAGGTCACCAAGTAATTAACCTCTTCCATTTGGTGGGGGTTTTAGCACCTGTAAAACAACTCGGGAAATGTGCATCAGATACTGTTATCTAGGTACTTCAGAGAGGAGCTAAAGGAGAGGATACAGGGAAGGGGTCTGTCCCAAGAAGCCCCCACAGGGTCCTGCTCCATTACACATGTATTTTCTTCCTTGATTTCGCTTCCTGTTATTGCCTTTCCATGTATCTTTGTGATTTATAATCTCAGCTATTGAGCTTCTGATTAAGGCTGCTGAAATAACTACAATGTTTGACTAAATTGAGGGAAAATCAAACTTTTCTTCAAATTGATTTTCTAAAATGAATGGCCAAGGGTGACATTTGAAACTTAAGCAAAATTCTATGTATTTCTAAACAATTTATTCTTGGCAAGTACAGAATAACTTAATCATTTTAAAACACAAGTATCAAAATTAGTCACTGCGTAATAGGCAATATCGCTCCTCATTATTTGCAGATTGCACATTTGTGAATTTGTTTCCCTGCTAAAATTTATTTGTAAATCATAACTCAAATTCAACTCATGCTGTGCATTTTCTATCATTTGTGGACTTATGCAGTGAAGAAAAATTTGAGTCGCCAGTGTGCAGTTTCCCCGCTGAAGTCAAACAAGGCTGCACTTGGCTTTCTTATTTCAGCCCTCATACTGTAAACAAGTGTCCTTTGTTCAGTCTATTTGTTGCTACATTTTTTGTGGGTTTTGTTGGTGATTTTCCTGTTTCAAATGGCCCCCAAGCCTAGTGCTGAAGTGCTGTCAAGTGTTTCTAAGCTCAAAAAGGCTGTAATGTGACTTACAAAGAAAATACATGTGTTAGGTAAGCATCATTCAGGCATGAGTGCTGTTGGCTATGAGCCTAATGTTAATGAGTTAACAAAATGTGTTAAATAAGGTGTATTTAAAGAGAAACACAGGGCTTCCCTGGTGGCGCAGTGGTTGAGAGTCCACCTGCCAATGCAGGGGACACAGGTTCGTGCCCCGGTCCGGGAGGATCCCACATGCCGCGGAGCGGCTGGGCCTGTGAGCCATGGCCGCTGGGCCTGCATGTCCGGAGCCTGTGCTCCGCGACGGGAGAGGCTACAGCAGTGAGAGGCCCGCGTACCTCAAAAAAAAAAAAAAAAAAAAAAAAATAGGGAGAGAGAAACACACATAAAACAAGGTTATATATTGATAAATTGATGAAAATGTTATGACCAAAGGCTCACAGGAACCTAACCTTGCATTTCCCCTAGGAGCAATAGTTCGATACTATATAAAACATAACTACTGCAAATAACAAGAATCAACTGTATTTTAAATCCAGGTTCAGTTAGAACCGCCAAGAATTCAGCTACACAAATAAATTTAAAGTATCTTTCTATGCCAAGATCTCTGGGTCATAGGCCCTTGAACTTTTCCATAAAAGGAGTACCGAAATTAGGTTAATTTATTTTGATGAAGATAATTCCCTATTTTCAGAAATAAAAATATCTGCTATCAGCAAATGTATCTCTAACAAAGCTTAAAAAGCACATTTGAAAATTCTTAGTTACCTTTTTTTTCCTTGGATAATATCTTTATTACATTGTCAGCTTATTTAAATACATTGTCAAGCTAGTTCTGCCCCTTCGAATCAGGTACAATGATGTTTCAATACTGCTTTAACCACCTCTTGGTGTCTCAGCTAAGAATGCTTGTCTCAGCTCTACCTAGAAATCTACCACAGGTACTTGCTGCTGCTGGGATTGCTTCAGGTATACAACAGACACTCTTGGTTGCTCAGTGTGTCCTTGGTTTGCCTTAGACTCCACTTCTGGTATGTGGTGGCTGGTAGTCCATCCCAGGTGTAAGCCATCCGTGACCCACCCCCACCCCCCCATTGAGCCAATGGCCGCCCCTCAGACCAGAGTGTCAGGCATCTCCAGCCGCCACTCAGTTCTCCTTAGTTACCTTATAACACAGCAACAGTGAACATGTGTGATTGTGTGATTAGGTTACCAAAATGATTGTTGCCAAGGTATATAACACCATAGAGTGAAAGAATTTTTTAAAAACTCAGGCATTGAAAAGATTTTTCTCTTTGTCTAGTTTCCTAAATGCATTTAAGATACTGTGTAAGCTAAATAAGGCCAAATGAAAACATAGCTAGGTGTGATTTTGTTGTGGTGGTGAGGTGTTTGGTTGTTGGTGGATATCAGTTGAAGCCAATTCTGTTTCTTAGAGTAGAAAATGTCTTAGGTATACTGTGTTGCTAAATAACAAAACCAATATTCTTTTGCTTTGAAACGATTTATTCTACCATCTCAATTTTTACAACACCAGATTTGCAATATATGAAAGTCTACAGTATGTTTGACAAGTGACTTGGGTTACAAGCAAACAAAGTAGAGTTCCATCTGTTTGCAGTTCAGGTGCAGTGATGCACCCTAAGTAAGAAGGGCTGTGAAAAGAACAACAGGACTACTTTGATCGTTCTATAGGCAAAGCACAGTAAGTGTTGATTAATGTGTGATTTATTGACAGATTATGAACCAGGGAGGCAAGAGGGTGGCCAGCTGGTCATTGCCTAATGTTTAAATTGTGGCATCTGAATGATTTTCACTTTCCTCCAGCACATTTCCTGTATTCTCATTTTAAGTCACTGCAGTAATAGATTTTCTACCAGTAACTTTCACTTACTCTTTAGCCATCGGAAGACCTGATATTTGACACTAACTGTAGGTATTTTCCCATGTTTTTTCTTGGCTTTATTTCTTCCCATTATGCCTTTTAAATAATAAATGTAATTAGCGGTTCCATAAGGCTTAATATTTAAAGCATTTTCATAGTTGTTAAAAAGTCAGTCCTTACCGCATCCATGAAAGTTAGACCAGGTCTGTTCTGTTGTCTACCCCAGGTGCCTTCCTGTCAAAAATAAAAACTTTATAAACTCCTTTTAATGAAGGACCACGTTTTGTATATTCTCAACAGACCAGAGTGTAAGTCCCAAGGACTTAATCCAAGTTTAACAGTAACTGGGACATGTGCTAAGGTACTGTCGAACATATGCTATTTTGAACAAGGGATCACGTCTTATTTTATTAATCTTGTATATAATACATAACACATTTCCATACACACCTGGGCAATCAGAATAAAATTGATGACTATGAGTAAAGTAAATAAAATATAGTCCCTCCTGGATTCAAAGTGATCATCTAATTGAGGCAAATTACCTTATCCAGGATTTGCTTATAATAGAAAATGTAGCTCCTGAAAAGCTTAATGATACTGAATTGATTCCCCTTTGAACTAAATTACTTCTTTAGAGCACAAAATGGTCTTCCTGGAAGAGGTAATTTACCTTAAACATAGGAGCACTTTACTTCAAAGAAAGTACCAGTTTGCTCTGGAAACTCCATGCTTTAGTTGCCGACCCCCCTACACAAAGAATTGGCCATTGCAAACTACTTGTCTACTACTGTTTAGGTACTTCAAAATATAGCCAGTGTTTTCCTCCTTAAAGTGGCCGTATTGGAATGTTAACTCTCTGAGGACAGGGATCTGCTCTTAGTGGGAAACTTAGACTGTGATAATTAAATAGTATGCTTGGAAAAGGTTTGACATTTCATGAGGGGAAATTTCTTCATTGCTGTGACTCTCACACAAATGAGGTGAAAATTGCTGATAATCCTTTTTAGGTAAAGCCTGTTTGAGGGAATAGCCCACTCCTTCTAGCTGAATTCACCCTCCGACCCCTTGAAAACCAGCAATAGTCCAGAGCTAGATAATCCCTTCAGTCAGTCTTTTATCAAACAGTTCTTATAAATGCTAATGAAGAGCCTCCCTTGAGTTCCCATACTGTATTGTAGACTAACCCTCTGCTCCAAGTACTGTTTTACGCATGATGCCTTTTGTACAAACATTCTCTAATACTCTTATACAGGGGATGTACTATTTGGATTTTATTTTTCTTGCATTTCAATGTTGCCCTCCTGCATATTTTAATGAGCCATCCCTTAATCCTTTTTATTGCTGTGGTTGTTTTCGCTGTTGTTTTTGTTGAGAAATGGAATTAGCAGGGGCCAGATAGAGGAAGATATTACCTATATTTATTTCCTTACCACTCAGTATCTACAAGCATTCTATTCCCATCTATGGTATTCATTGCAAACCTGTCCAGGTTAGGCCTTGGTTTTTGTCTTGCTATCATGTTTCTAAGCTGGCAAATCTTTGTTCTTCGTGGTCATCGTAATTTAAAAAAAAAAACAAAAAACTGATATCAGCTCTGAATGTAGTGTCCGTCGATCTTTAACAAGGCTATTAAATAAAAATATTGTTAATATCTGAAACTATTCTGACATTATCCTATATTTTCAAGCCACCTGATATTGTTCAAGTGAGCTTTCTTCATTTTCTTGGTCACTAACAGACGAGTCACTAATAATCATTTTTTTGTCAGACCTTTACAACCTAGCGTTTACCACAATTCTGGTTTCTTTAGGTTTGCGGGTGTCAAGGCTTCTCTCCTTGTCCACTTCCCTACACACTCAAGAGACAGGTCTTCCTCACACAGCCCCCTCCAACTGCTCAGTGGGCTTCAGTTCAAAGAGCTGCATTTAATTTACAGATCAATGTGTTTCTGTAACAATGTGTTTCTCATTGTTTCAATGAGCCTGCACATTGTTAACTGTAATTTTTGCCGTGGTTAAATGCATGTTTTTATTTTGAGGGTGACGGTTTTGTAATTGTGTTAAACTACTGCCCACACTTACTCCTAAAAACAGAATTGACTTTTTTCTCCTTTTCAACCTCATAAATTTTCAAGAAAGCCTACTAGATAACAAAACCTGATTTCAACCTGATTTCATTGTACAGCAGGCACATCGCCTTCTCCACTGGATTGTATCCTTGAAATGGTAGAGCAATGCAAAACTCTACCACACACATGTTTAATTCATTGGCTGACCTTTAAAAACATAGATTTTGTCATTAAACTAAAAATAACCCCAACCTTTAGATATATAGTGCAATAATATTTAGACCCATAATATCTCTACACAGGGGTCCATAGTTTAAAAGCATGATTTTAGGCTTAAATAAATTGATCTTTCTCTTTTTGCTTCCAAGTTCCACTCTGCTTTTTGTCCATCTCTCACTCCTGGGAGATGAGGCAAATTAACTCCTTAAAGGGAGCAGGAGATTCTAGGAGCAAGGAGCTATTTTTCCAAAACAACATTTATCGATTACAGATCTGAGTTATTAAACTGACTTTGCTGAGGTGGGAATTGTCACAAGTTGTTCCTATAACCCCTCCTTCTTCCACTCACTGCACTGCCCACCCCCCAGCACACACCGAGTCTCTAGACATTGTGCAACTTGTCTATCCTGTATTATACAGAGTCTAATTCTGGAATTGTGGCCTCCTTGAGAGGTGGGACCGGGTCAATTAAACTTGGTATCCCCAAAGCCTAGTACAATGCCTGGGACATGTGTGGACTCACTGAATAAATGTCTGGACAGGAATCAGTTAAATAATTAACTGAACTTTAAATTTTCCTGATGCTCTTACAGTTTTCTCCAATCTTAAAACTACAGTTAAGGGTGAACAGAGGGCAAAGCCTCATGATCACACTGACCTGAATTCCTTCAACTTTAATCCTGTCAAAACAGAAAAAGACATAATTCTCAGAACATTAAGAGGCACTGGTCCAGTTCATCCTATCTTTACTCTTCCGTTACTATTGAATACACATGCATTAACGTTTCCATTAAATTATTTGTGAAATTCCAGACTTCCACTCAATGTACTATGGTCAATAGGTTAAAGAAAAGTATTCACAATTGTTTATTGATACTGGCAGAAAAACAGAAATAAATAGGCATACTAAAATTTATAATCATGCCTTCTTTTATGGGCTCTACATTTATCTGACATTGTCAATAAATATCCTGCTACAGGTACAATAATATCCAGAGCTCATGAGAAAAAGACTTTTAAAACATCCTCATATCAACAGGAAATGACAGACACATGTAAGTGAAAACTAACTTTATTAGGAAAATAATTGCACCAAATTCCTATAATTGGATGGTTCTAAAAATTACCACAGTTTCAATTACTCAAGGATTGTGATAGAATTTCACCTCGTGAAAATGCGAGAACTTAACCAAATTATTTATTTCTTTTAAATGGTGTATAACATGAATAAAAGTATTACTGTTATTTAAATCTAATTTAAAAACATAATTTACATGATGAAAATTGCCCTACTTCTTAATCACTGTGGTAGAACTGTTTTAATAAAAGTTTCTTTTTATATATATAGTTTAGCGTTCCTATTAGAAAATGAATTCTTCTATCTCCAAATTACAAATTGGATCACACTTTTAACCTTTTCTCCGATCCTGAAGCTTGCCTGAGATGAAGTGAAGAGGGTGCCACCTGATAACACCATCGCCTTTGCTTTGCATTTCTGTCCCTTACGATTGTCAAACTTGTATTATGCTAGTCCCCGATTTAACACCATTACTACCCAGTGAGAGAGTACCAGAAGAGATAGAACTCAACGTGTTCCAGGCTGCTACCCTCCCCATAACTTCCCATTCATCACAAGGCACCCAGCCTCCCTCAGCTTCTTCCTGCAAATGAAATTCCTTTCTCATCACCAAGGAGAAGCCAGGGCAGCATGAAAAAGATATGCAACCTCAGGGAAAAGAAAGGAAATATGCAAACTAAACAGTCTTTTTATAGATATCATTGGATCATATCAATTGTTAATACCGACCCCTGACAGGACGAAATTGCATGGATTAGCAGAATCGAAAATTACAGTTCTAAGAATCATTTTAGGTCATAGGATCAAATGTCTGGGCAGGTACCTTAGAGTCCACTTCCTCCTACCCATTCATTTTGCCAAAAAGGAAACTGAGACTCGGGGAAGATAAGTGACTTGCCCAAAGTTGCACACCCAGAAATGTCTCACCCTGAACTAGAACCCAAGTCTCTTAACTTCCAGCCCAGTACTTTTATCCACATCACCAACCTGGTTCTAATGAATAAAGCCGAGTGCTTCAGTGCAATCATTTCATCAGTGCCTTCATCATCACCTTCTTCAGCCCCCCAGAATTTCTTTTGCCTATCTGCTCTCTTTTCAATTCACATTTGCCTTTGAATGTATTTTATAATGCATAACCTTTATCCCTGGACTTCCCTGGTGGTGCAGTGGTTAAGAATCCGCCTGCCAATGCAGGGGCCACAGGTTCGAGCCCTGGTCCGGGGAGATTCCACATGCCGCGGAACAGCTAAGCCTGTGTGCCACAACTACTGAGCCTGCGCTCTAGAGCCCGCGAGCCGCAACTACTGAGCCCGTGCCCAACAGCTATTGAAGCCTGCGTTCCGCAACGAGAAGCCACCGCAATGAGAAGCCTGCACACTGTAACAAAGAGTAGCCCCCACTCGCCACAACTAGAGAAAGCCCACGCACAGCAATGAAGACCCAACACAATCAAAAATAAATAAATAAATAAATTTATTTATTTAAAAAAAACCCTTTATCCTTAAAACTTTTATTACTTTTTTTTCTGTAACTACCACCAATCTAAATTTTGCCAGCCTTACAGTCCCTGTTCCCACATGTCACAGTCACCTGACCTATATCAGGCCAGATTGTTTGCCCCACAGGACTGAAAGAGCTCTTAAAATTCAATGCCTACTGTCAAAATTCATAGTGACCTCTCCAAGGATATTGCTAAAAGAAATGAAAGATGATGCAGCAATTTAGTTAATTAAAAATACACTTGTAATGAGTTTGAAAGAAAAGTAAGCATTTTCAGACACCAGCATGGTAAAATATAGATGCTACTGGACTATATGCAAAACTATTTAATCTTATAAATATGTCATTTTAATTCCAGCTAATGGATATGGACACTTTAAAAAAAATGTAACGGAACTGCATGGTAATTGATAAACTGTGCCTCACCAAAGTAGGGCACTGCATATAGAATTCTAGGCACTGTCTTGATTTTTACATATTACGTTAATGAGTATATAAAAGGCCTATTTAGGTTTTCATTTAGATGTTTTATTTAGGATAGAAAATTATATTATGTGTGTAATAAACTGCTGTTGAATTATAATTACAAATATATCATCACGATATGAAGTTTTAAAAAGTCATATCGTGCTTCCCTGGTGGCGCAGTGGTTGAGAGTCCGCCTGCCGATACAAGGGACACAGGTTCGTGCCCCGGTCCTGGAGGATCCCACATGCCGCGGAGCGGCTGGGCCCATGAGCCATGGCCGCTGAGCCTGCACGTCCGGGGCCTGTGCTCCGCAACGGGAGAGGCCCGTGTACCACTAAAAAAAAAAAAAAAAAAAGTCATATCAATAAGATAATGTAAACAGAATAGTAACAATAAATAATACAGCAATGAGAAATAGCGATTGCCCTGAACTGTGTATTATAACAAAGCCAAATGACAGGGACTTCCTTGGTGACACAGTGGTTAAGAATCCACCTGCCAATGCAGGGGACATGGGTTCGAGCCCTGGTCCGGGAAGATCCCACATGCCACAGAGCAACTAAGCCCATGTGCCACAACTACTAGGCCTGCGCTCTAGAGCCCATGAGCCACAACCACTGAGCCCGCATGCCACAACTACTGAAGCCTGCACACCATGATGAAGAGTAGCCCACACTTGCCACAACTAGAGAAAGCCCGCACGCAGCAACGAAGACCCAATGCAGTCATAAGTAAATAAATAAATAAATAAATTTATTTTTTTTTAAATCCTAAATGACTATATAACACTTAGATGGTTAAATTTCTCCCTTTTTCTGCTTCTTTCTCCTCTATTTCTCTTCCCTCTTTCCTATCCCCTATCTTTAGCTATAATATTCACTTTTTAGTGTATTTGCCAATCTCACAACCCCATTTCCTGCAATCCCCCAGCAGGGGTGGGCCCTAGCTGCTATATATGTACCATGTACTCAATACTGCATCACCCTCTGAGCCCAAGATGACTGGACATGTGGAAACCTTCAACCTAATCTGTGCTGATTTTTCTTCTGGGCCCTCCCCTAAGCCATAGCTGATCAGATGAGGGTGAATATTTACCTCCGGTGTGCCAACCAGATTCTTCTCCTAGGAATATGGACTTGTGATGCAAAGATGTGGGTCAGCCTCTGCTATTTGGATAAACCAAGAATATTAGAAATTCAGAAGCTGTAAGGAGGCCATGCTTTTGTATTTGCTGATATTATGAAAGTTGATCTGGAAAAGAGGTGCTAAAAAAAGAGAAGCTTCCCAGTTTCTTGACAGTCAGTTTCCAGCTACCCCTGAGATGGAAACTACCTTTTCTACCATGGGTTTCCTTGAGACACCGTGTTTCTTACAAAAAGTTCCCCTTTTTCACTTAAGCTAATTTTAGTGGGCTTCTGTGACCTACAACCAAATACACTGTAACTAAGACCCTTTTTCTCTTTTCCTTTTTCTTCCCCTTTTTTTTGGGGGGGGCAAACATGCAAACTACACACACACATACACACACTTACATATTCACACACATACACACCTATTTAAATTATAAGCCAAGAATTCTAGAACTCTATATGCTGGGTGACTTTGAGTCCCTATCCTTTGCCACTTTATCTTTATTCATTACATCAGCTAGAATGTTTCTTAGGGATCTATAAAAACAACAAGAAATAAATGTTGGGGATCACCTGTCCCAAAAGGATTGCAATACATTATATTATTTCCCCTCTCCTCACTAGCCTCTCAATAAGGAATCATACTTCCTAACTCAGTCTTACTGATATTTCTGATTATTCACAGAGCATATGTACTTATTGAAATGAATAGTATCCAGTTCCAATGTGAGGACGGAATAGATACCTTGAAGCTGCCTGTTCTATGAGCAGGAACGTTGCCATCCATCTTGATGCTAGCAACATATAGACAAAGTATCTTATGAATGAACTATATGTTTCCCTTTTTATTCAGTTACAAAATTACAAAGATTGGAAGTGATATTCTGTGTTACAATTCACATGGCATGTGGACTTGGTAGGGTTGATTTTTTTGTTTTTACTATCTTGAAAATTGACTGATAAATGATCAAATCAATATGTTGCTCAGTTATCAAAGGTAGCTAAAGTACAGGGTAACTATGCTGTCATCTGTGAGTGCTATTGCTGGTTTTTCTAGTACAGTAGATTTAACTTTTGCTGCATCCAACCATGTAAAATTTGAGGATACTCACATAATATCATCTCAGAAGACAATTACCTTAATATCCTGGGAAAAAAATAAAAGTTTTACCAAGCAATGCTAAATAATATCAATTTTGACTTTAAGAATATAGGGCTCTAAAGGAGAGGGGTCGTGCTCGCTTCAGCAACACATATGCTAAAATTGGAATGATACAGAGAAGATTAGCATGGCCCCTGTACAAGGGTGACATGCAAATTCGTGAAGCATTCCATATTTCTGAGATTGGGATTGACACATATACACTATTGATACTACATATAAAATAGATAACTAATGAGAGCCTACTGTATAGCTCAGGGAACTCTACTCAGTGCTCTGTGGTGACCTAAACGGGAAGGAAATCCAAAAAAGAGGGGATATATGCATACATATAGCTGATTCATTTTGCTGTACAGTAGAAACTAACACAACATAAAACAACTATACTCCAATAAAAATTAATTTAAAAAAATAACATGTATCTTAACATATAAATACTTTGATATGACTATACTAGGAGACATAAGGAAGGGGTCAGATGTCTACTGTGGCTAAACTCTAGAAAGACATCAAAATTAAACAATGTGAGGAAAATTTGCTAAGTGTCAAATTATTTGTAAAGATAATGAGTGCAACATAAACCCTAAAAAAGGAAAAGATCAATTCATTCAACAAATCATTATTGCACCAAGCATTGTGCTCAACTCTGGGGTTGCACCTGAAATGATCAATAATAATTACATTGGCAGAGAGGAAGATGAATAGCATTCCTAACAGTGTGAACAACAGAAACAAAGGTACAAACAAGGGGATATGTGGAGCATATTTTAGGGACATTAATTAGATTCACTTGTTTTTATAGGGGAATTAGAAAAGTTGTTTACATTTAGAAAAGATATAGAAGGCCTTGGAAACCAGACTAAGGAATTTGGACTTCACCTTTGAGGGCAGTGACAAGCCACTTGAATGGCAATGGCAAGCCAAATTTTGAGCAAGAAAGACATACTATCACAGAGTTTTAAGAAAATAAATCTGGTAGTGAAGGCATACTTTCAGGGTGTAGATGAAGTTGAGACTCAAGATATATTATTTAGGGGATCATTGAAATAGTCTAAGTGTCAGATGATAAAGGCTGGATTAGGAAGTTAGCAGCAGATAGAAATAGGGAGAGGAAAATTTGAAAGGCCTGAATTTGAGAGCTATGATTGGATGTGAAAGAAAAGAAAGGAGAGAGTCAAAGGTTACAGTGAGTTTAAGGCCTAGGTGGCTCAAAAAAATTACTGAGTCAAGACAGGAATCTAGTTTTAAGGAAATTTATGTGTTTAGTGTTAGGCATGTTGAACTGGAGACAATATGGGGCCATCCAAATGGAATTATCAGACGGATTATTTAATGGTGAAAATGATAAGGCTGAGAATATAAATTCTGAATCATACACATAAAGTATCAACTATTGTAGAGTCTGATCCCCATGCTAGGAGACATTGGGGGAAATGAAGAAAGTTAACATAGCTCTGCCCTCAAGAGTTTATAATTCCAGTAGTATACTAAATGCTAAGCTACGCTGTACAGTATTATAAGAGGTTAGAGAAGAGAGAAATAAATGTGGGGCAAGACAATCACTGAAGGCTTCTTAAAAGAGGTGGTACTTATGTCTGAACTAAAGAAGAGCCTGTATGACTTGTAGAATTTCTCAGCATATTGGTGAGGTTAACAATAATGATAAATATTTTATGATTTAATTTTGATAAATTAAAGAATAATGACAATCTCTTCCCAGCCAAGAAAATGAGTCTTTCTTCATAAACTTAGACCCTGAAGATGTTTGAAAACTAAAAGAACGTGACAAGGAACTTAATGAACATTAGGCACCAGGCTGAACTACTTGATAGCACTTTTTCTATCCCTTTCCTACCTGGTTTACATTACCTCGTTTCTCAGAAAGCTCTTGGGACATCACTACAGAAAAACACTTAATTCTCTTAGCTTGTGATGCAGGATCAGAAAAAAAAAAAAGTGTTACCTTAAAGGGTGAAATAAGTGACTGGAAAATAAAATACAATTCTAGCAAACATTTTAGAGTGTTTACTCCTCAGAGTACTAGGCTGGGTTGAAAGGAGGAAGCGTAGAGGCATATAAACATGACATATCCCCTGCCCTCAAAGGGGCTTGTGGTCTGGTAGAGATAATCATCTATACATAAGACAAAGTATATAGGATCAGATGGAAGGCAAAGGCAGCTCTGAAAGATGTGAACCGAAATCCCTATGATATGGTGTGGAAGGGTCACTTGTGAACACTGTTCCAGTGACAGAGTTCAGCCAGTACTAATTGGCATGCCATGTAAAATTGCAATGGGCTTATCAGTTAAAGAAAATGATTTACAAGCTGTACTCTGCGTTTTGAACTCAAGCATTTATTTCTAAATCAAGTGCAGTTTGAAGAAAAATGTAAATGAAGAGCTTCTTTTATTTTAAAACTTAATTTGGGGTGATGTCATTATACAAAGCATCAGAAATAGTCTTGAAAATGAAGAAAAAAATTCTTCATAACTCACATTTTACAACTCTAATATTTCAAGCAAAGAGTTGGATGAAAGTAAGAAAGAAAGCGAAATTCAGTAGCTTTTTGGCTGGAAAAGTTTGGCACTCTTCCATGACTTGCTTGCTGCAAGAGCCAGAATTTGATTCAGGGAGCTGAAAGCTTCTCCATGCTGCTCCTGTGGCCCAGAGATTCTGGCTTTGGACAGCACCATCTGGACCAGTGTGAACGACAAAGTCAAACCTCCCACGTGCATTTGACTGACTGGGCAAATCAACTTCAGAGCAAGGACACAGGCTGCCTCTCAGGCTCCATCAGCTTTCTTCCTTGGTGGTGTGGATAGCTCCAAGGTGCCACTGCCATCATGAAGAGAGTAAGGCAGCTTTTCCTGTTGCCGTATATTGCAAATCATCCAATTGTGAGTTGCTATTTATCCCCTTTTTTGGCAGCTGTAGTTACTCAGCTTCCTGTATCATCCTCTCTTCTGTGAATCAAAGAGCTTTCCTCACATATAAATCCTATCAAGTGTCTTCTTTGGCAATCCCTCATTAGAGGAGTTTTTTCCTGATTGTTTTATAAATGGGTGTGAATGTGGCTAGTGAGGCTGAGCTGAGCCCCACAGACTGTACTATATCCCAAATCTTGCTTAGGATTTTAGTCTGTCAGTTATTTTAGTCATGCCTGCTTTTCTCTTTCACTACTCTTGACAAAAGTTAAAGTTCTGAGATCACTGCAATAGATTTTGAAACCAAATGAAGAGCTCATAAAGCCTATACAGTAATCTATGCTTCCATGCTCCATGTCTCCAAGAAAATCTAAATACCATCTCTAATGCCACTCTTGTTTTGTTTTGATTTGGCCCAAGTGATTTTCCACCTAAAATCAAGCTGAGAGAGGAAGACACTCTTGATTCTTCTGCCTGTCTAGTGCAATGGATATCTGCTGATGTTTTCTTTCTTTCTTTCTTTCTTTCTTTCTTTCTTTCTTTCTTTCTTTCTTTCTTTCTTTCTTTCTTTCTTTCTTTCTTTCTTTCTTTCTTTCTTTTCTTTCTTCCTTTCTTTCTTTCCTTCTTCTAAATTGAAGTGTAGTTGATTTACGATGTTGTGTTGCTAATGTTTTCTTGTGCAATACAAATAACATTTTCCCTTTTTAACTACCCCCCCATCTTAATAGGCAAAAGAAGATCTATTCCCAAACAAAGTTGGTGCTGTTGATCAAAAGTGACAATAGCACGCAACCTGCCAATTTGAATCCATTTCCAAAATACCTGTGCAAATTTTTTTATACCTTGATATTTCAAATGTAGACTAGTCCAGCTAGTTCACAGGTTCCCCAAATGAGCTATATGTAAGCATTTTGAAGTCCTTGAATTGTCAGCGTTTAGGCCAGAGAAAGCTCTAAGAGACTTTCTGCCCTCAGTTTATAAAACTGAATTTTAAAAATAAAACAAAAAGGCTGCCAGCTGGGTTTCTTGCTGAGCTGACTTTGCAAAAATTTGAGATTATATTTTTAACCCTAATGAGCTCTTTGTCCCAGATTGGGCAAGAATGCTCTAGTGAGTACATATGTGGCTTTAGTAAATAACCATGAAAATTTAGGGATAATGCCAGGTAAAATCACTTTATAAGAATGAAGTTAATTGTTAGTCTGAATCAATACACAGGAGAAGATAACCCACTCTGAGTACAGATTTATAAGCAGGTTACATGCATGGGAATGTCAGAAGCTAAACAATGTCACTAGTCCAGGATATGCCTTCAGGATTAGAATAGAACTAAAGATAGCTATAATCTAATCAACTGCACTGTAATTTCTCTAAAGAATGTGCCTATACTATATGGTACTTTACTGTATGGAGTCTATAAAAAGGAGAATTGGACAGAAAAAATTGCTTGTGTTAACTAACTCCGTCCAGGAAAGAAAGGCACAATATATTGCAATAATGATAATGATAATGATGGAATCATTAACATTATCATTTACTGATGCTTAGGTGATGTAATATATGTGAAGCATGTAGAACAGTGCCTGGCACAAGTACCTATTCACTAAGTGTAAGCTATAATTATTATGAAGCTGTAATAGTACAATAAAACACTCTACAAAGTAATTTACAAACTTTAGTTTAAAATCTGCAGCCAGCCCACAACCTTAAGTGTTTTTACCAACCTTCAACCCTACTCCCTCCACACACCCAAATACCTTTAAAAGCTGGTCTTCCGCCATCCATCTAACTGCACAAGCCAGGACTAGGCACAATCCTGAACACCACCTTCTCCTTCATTCTTCAAATCTCATCCTTCAAGAAGGTTTATTGATTTTATTTCACTTTGTTAATATATCTGTCACTAACTTCTCTGTACCTCCAGGGTCACCACCATGGTCCAAGCCATCATTTTCTCCTTCCTAGACTATTGCAAATAGCTTCCTAACTGGTCTCCTTGTGTACCAGGGGTACCAGTTGTGTATCCCTTTCTGCTATTTAAGCAGATTCTCCATAAAGTAGTCAGAGTGATCTCTTCAAAACCCAAATCTGATCACTGACATTCTCTTTACTGGCTTTCTATGTTCTTACACTATTACTAACCAAATCATCAACTAGTCCTACAAGGTCATGCTTAGTCTGTCCCCTGCTTACCTCTCCAACTGGAAACTATACTACTACCACTCTTCTTCCATATGCTTCAGCTACATCGCTTTCTTTCAGTTCATAAAAATGTGTTTAAAGTGAGGACTTGATCTGGAAAGTCGGGGAAGTCCTCCCAGAGAAAATGAGGTTTGAGCTGAGGAGCTGGAGGATAAGTGTTAAGTTAATGGCGGAGTCTGGTCGGGTGGTGGTGTGGGGAAGAGGGAGAAGTAATTTGGAGAAAAGGAGACCATTCCAGGAGAAGGGAACAAGTGGCATGAGCAAAAGACCTGGAGAGGAAATAAGCTTGGTATGTTCTAGAAAAGAGTGTAGCTTAAGGGTAATGATCAAGAAGGAAAATAATACGAGTTGAAGCCAGACAAGGGGTGGGGTCAAAGTGTGTTGAGGCTGTAGCCTACCATAAGGAATTTGCAAATGATAATAAACAAATGAGCTAAATGATTAGACCTTCATTTTTGTAAACTACAATTTGGTTCTTACTTCAAATTTTAAAACATGAGTTTCACCCTTGTTTTAGCCAAATATAAGTGTGTATTCTTCACTAAGTCATCAATGAAGTCTGTTGGACCTGGCTTGGGGCTTCCCTGGTGGCGCAGTGGTTGAGAGTCCACCTGCCGATGCAGTGGGCACGGGTTCGTGCCCCGGTCCGGGAGGATCCCACATGCCGCGGAGCGGCTGGGCCTGTGAGCCATGGCCACTGTTGGACCTGACTTGGTAGCCAAGAGGTGCCAGGGTACAGAGAAAGGAATGCATTGCTGGTGGGGTTTCAGGTGCACTGGCACAACTGTGCAAGACAAGAACCTGGCCCACACTGTATGACACAAGCCAACTCTCTCCCTTTTGAATCCAATAACTATTACTCAACAGTTGAGAGAACAGAACCAACAAACAGCTTGCCTGGATTAACCAGTTGAAAGATGAACCTTTATATTGCTTTTGAAAAATAAAGTCGATTGGGGAACAACTTGGGGGCAAAGAGAAATAAACAAATTACATATTTGCAATTCCACCATAATGTATTTAAACATAGGGGCTGGAGAGGAATAACGTGTGGAAGGAAGGAGAGAAGGAAGAAAGGTGGGAGGGAGGGAAGGAAGGAGGAAGGAAGGAAGAGAAAAGAAAAAATAAAAACAGACTCCAAAGTTTTAAGTAAAGAGAAAAGGGCTTAAATAAAATAGAGCATTTTGATTTGTTGCTTTTCAAGACTTTTCAGTGGAAGAAACAAGGATAAAGGAAAGTATCAAAATATTGTCTGAAAAACTTCCCAGCATTTTCCAAAAAGCATTTTTCAACAAAGGCTTGAGACAATTTCCAATTATTCATATATTTTATCATCAAGAAAGGTAGCTTTGTTTTCCATATTTTAAGAATAGAAAGAAACCAAGGCACTGCATTCTTGTGTAGCATATGCAAGTCCCTCTTAACAGAACACAAAATGAAACAGGTTTCTTGGTGTCTCATCTACCTTAGTTCACCATTATCATGGAAAATTCCATGAGGGCAGGGAGGATCTTATCCCATTGCCATTAGTATCTACCACAGAGCATGCCACATAGTACCTGCTCAATAAATATTTGTTAAATGGCTGAGTAAACCATTCCTCCCCAGGCTCAAAAGTACCATTTGCTCTTCATTCATTGTCTGGAGTTTCTACCTATAGAGAGCAATATAGAACTTGCCAATATCAGTGTCTTAGAAACTGAATACATAGCAATTTGGCAGGTTACATTGTCCCACTTATGTTTTAGAAAGTAACTTTCTCCTTAGACATCTGTTTGCTTAAAATTCTTGGGTTTTGTTAATGGTAGTATTTAAAGACAGTTATTTTTAGTTGACATTTTCCATTTTCACAAGGAATGAGCATAACATGCATGGTTGCACTACTCTGTCTTTGCACTCATATAAGGGAGGTCATGGGTTCTGGCTTCTGCTGGTGAAGTAGGTGCCTGGATTAATCTGAGTTTAGCTGGTCATGCCCTTCCAAATGTCCACATTCTACCTACCCTTCACACAGTGGATTAAGAGTGATCTCACTATATTCCATGCTAAATGCTACCTTGTTTGTGTTTGAATAATAGATTTTTTTTAGCTATCAAAGTGGTATACTCTAGCATATATTCTAATTTGTTAATCCTTGTGTGAAATACAGATTGTTGACCTATCATTCAGATGGTGATTCAGTATATATTGACCTCCCATCAATGTGCTGAAGGCAATGTCAGGCACTTTTATACACTTTGCCTTATTAATCCTCTCAACAACTTTGTGAATAGGTGTTGTTACTCCATTATCACAAATGAGTAAACTGAGTCTCAAGGGAGGTGTATAACTTGCACATAGTCATACAAAGGGGCATTCCAAACTTCTGGAATTATTGTTGCCTTGGCAACCATATCATTCTTCTCAAATGAAGCTTGTTGTATTCATTTTATATTATGACTAAAACAATGCATATTAATGACAGAAGTATCTTAACATAGAAACAAGAAAAAGGGAAAAGGAAAAATAAGAACAAAAAGCAACCATAATAAAAACTGTTTAGAGACAGCTGCTGGAAATGCCTTGCTGTATGTTTTTCAGGGATTTTTCTATGTATATTTTTAAGGAGTCAGACTTTGGGTAGTTTTATAACACTTTTTTCTCAATTAACAATTATGATCGGGACTTCCTTGGGTGGTCCAATGGTAAAGAATCCGCCTTCCAGTGCAGGAGATGGGGGTTTGATCCTTGACTGGGCAACTAAGCCCACATGCCACAACTAGAGAGAGAAAACTGCACCTGCAACTAGAGAGACACCCTTGTGCCACGACGAAGACCCAACACAGCCAAAAAAAACAAAAACAAACAAACAAAAAATTATGATCATATATTATTCCAATAAAAAAGACTACATCATAATTTTAATGGCTGCCTTATATTCCATCTCATGGATCTGCCATAATTTATTTAATCAATCCTCCTTTCTATACTTATAAGCTGTTTCCAATGTTTTGCTGTAACAAATCATGCTGCAAAGAACTTCATTACAACTCTGTTTTTACCCACATCTTTATTAATTTACTTGAAATAAATTCCTACAGTGGAATTTCTGGATCAAAAAGCATGCACATTTTGCAGTTTGTTTGTTTGTTTGTTTTGATATATATTCACTGTGTCTCTTAATTTGAGCCCAGGACTAAAGCCCAAGCCAGGGGAGACATATTTAAAAGAGGAAGAAATGTTGCCATGTTTCTCTTCTGCTTTCTTATGATTATCCAAGCCTCACCTGACTTGTTATCATCCCCTAGTCATCGCTTCTTCCAGTCATTTGCAGTCTCTGCATTCGTACTTTGCCAGTAATTCGCTTAAGACAGCCAAAAGGGCAGAGCTAGAATCTGACTTATGTCGCAGTATTAATGATGACTGGTCACAGGTAGCCACACAACTATGAGGAGGCAGATATATAATTATTAGCATTTGGTAGCTGAATGAATCTTTCTGAAATAGGAACTTCTGAGTCCAATAATTCAACTATTTAAAATTTAATTCTATTTTCTTTCCAGCTCTTTAGATTTATCTTTCGATTATGATTCTTACTTTCAGTCACTGGTCCTTAATATTTTTTTTAAAAAAATCATTAGACATTTTTCTTCTTATATTTTTTTTTTCATGGGAGGAAATGTGTTTGCAGGTTGTCTACAAATACAGTTCAGGTTAAATGATTTCATCCTCAATGTTGAAATGCAATTAGGACTTAAAATGGCCTGTAAGAAATGCCATATTTCAGTACAGCCTATATTTGAAAATGAATTCATTGCTGACACATGAAAGGAGTTTATTTGATGCTTTCACATCTCCACTAAAGGCCTGGTTGGAGAACAGTATGGAGGTTCCTTAAACTAAAAATAGGGGCTTCCCTGGTGGCGCAGTGGTTGAGAGTCCACCTGCCGATGCAGGGGACATGGGTTTGTGCCCCGGTCTGGGAAGATCCCACGTGCCGTGGAGCGGCTGGGCCCGTGGGCCATGGCCGCTGAGCCTGCACGTCCGGAGCCTGTGCTCCGCAACGAGAGAGGCCACAGCAGTGAGAGGCCCGCGTACCGCAAAAAATAAAAAAAACTAAAAATGGAACTACCATGCAACCCAGCAATCCCACTACTGGGCATATACCCTGAGAAAACCATAATTCAAAAAGAGTCATGTACCACAATGTTCATTGCAGTTCTATTTATAATAGCCAGGACATGGAAGCAATCTAAGTATCCGTCAACAGATGAATGGATAAAGAAGATGTGGCACATATATACAATGGAATATTACTCAGCCATAAAAAGAAATGAAATTGAGTTATTTGCAGTGAGGTAGATAGACCTAGAGTCTGTCATACAGAGTGAAGTAAGTCAGAAAGAGAAAAATAAATACCGTATGCTAACACATATATAGAGAATCTAAAAAAAAAAAATGGTTCTGAAGAACCTAGGGGCAGGACAGGAATAAAGAAGCAGATGTAGAGAATGGACTTGAGAACATGGGGAGGGGGAAGGGTAAGCTGGGACGAAGTGAGAGAGGGGCATGGACTTATATATACTACCAAATGTAAAATAGATAGCTAGTGGGAAGCAGCCGCATAGCACAGGGAGATCAGCTCGGTGCTTTGTGACCACCTAGAAGGGTGGGATAGGGAGGGTGGAATGGAGACGCAAAAGGGAGGAGATATGGGGATATATGTATATGTATAGCTGATTCACTTTGTTATAAAGCAGAAATTAACACACCATTGTAAAGAAATTATACTCCAATAAAGGTGTTTAAAAAAAAAAGGTCCGATTGACTGGCGTCACAACCCTTTTTGGCCATTTCTTTTGTTAATGAGAAAGTCTCCTCTCTTTAGCACATTAATAAATGAGTGACCATCATAAAGGTCTAGACTCTAAAGCACAAACCCAGGAACACCCAGATATATTTTGATTGCTTCAGGGCAATTCTTGTTACAATAAATAATATTAAAATACTGTCTCTATAGAGAGACAAATACAAAGAAGGCTGGACTGCAGTTAAAGCCTCTATCAAGCTGGACTCACCACTGCTGGTGTCTAACACAACAGGATGCTTAGCATCATCTGTTGCAGCAGGATTTCATGTGCATCCAGATTTCCCTATCAATAGTCTGAATAGCAACTCTTTCTCAATTAAGGTGATCTTATTTTTAAACCATGACAGTGTAAAAAAAAAAAAAATAAGCTGTATAGAATATGGAAGCAAGATTTCCAGAAAATGCCCTTTGCAGCCCTTTCTCCCTCTCTGTTTCCAAAATCAAATCTTTATTTTGAATTCTGGTCACCTCCCTCCTGGGTGACTACAGTCGTCTAGCAATCCTCCCT
Source organism: Globicephala melas (assembly GCF_963455315.2). Taxonomy (NCBI): domain Eukaryota; kingdom Metazoa; phylum Chordata; class Mammalia; order Artiodactyla; family Delphinidae; genus Globicephala; species Globicephala melas. Next base: position 45,803,243 of record NC_083335.1, read on the forward strand.
ACATCCAAATGCATTCCACTACAATAAATCCTGTAACTCAAGCGATGCCATAAATACCTAATCTCTGGTATATTACTGACATAAAAAAGTGAGAAATCATAAAGGAAAGTGGAAAATTAAAACAGTCAAGGAAGATGGGAGTTGAATATTGAGGAAGAGGCATGATTTGAATGAGTAAGAGGAAATGAAATTTGTGTCTACCCTAGCACACAACAGTGTCCCATTCTACCCTGACTAGATGGCCCATATGGCCCATGCTGGGAATCTCCCTGAGAAAGAGAGAAAGAGAGAGAGATTGATTTGACTGCAGTTCCCTACTAGGTTTCTAAGCCAAGACTTATTTAAGGAACAGCCTGGAGAACATCCACTTTGAAGGAACAGCTTAATACTCTGAACTTTCTCCCCACCCCTGGTCCTCTCATCCATGTCTGGGGCTCAACACTTCGGGAGGCCTCAGGCAAGTTCCTCCATCTCTGTAGCCAGTGTTCCCCCTTCAAGCTTTGCCGCAAGAGCCCATAGTGAGAAAAATTGTTAGCAAAAAATCTGAAAGCAACCTAAATGGAAAGAGCCCAGCAAATTTTCAGTGTCTCAAATGTTAGAAAAGAATGTGCACATTGACCATTCCGGTCTCTCCTTAGAGACTCCTTTCATTCAGAATTAAAGGAGGGAGGAGGAAGGAGACTGGTTAAGGAAGTTAAGCTCTGGATTTTCCTTACAGCATTCTCAGCAATGCTGTGGATGTATCTATGTATGTCTGTGTGTCTGGTTTTGTGTCTTAAGTTGAACACTTTTCTAGAAAACACAGGGTAGCAATTAAGAACCTAGAGTTTTTCATCAGATGGAAATGGGATTGAACCAAAGCTCTTCCATTTATTAGCTATATAGCTTATCAGAAACACTTAACCCCCTAAGCTTTAGTTTTCTCATCTGTGAACTGTAAATAATAGTACCTACCTCCTAGAATTACTGTGAAATCTAAATGTTGTAACCTACATAGAGTACATATGATAGTGCCTGGGCCCAAAGTCAGCAGTTAATAAATCACTGCTGTTGCTGCTGTGGCTGCTGTTATTATTATTATTCCTGTTCTTATTTTCTTAGTCACTAGACACATAAAATGTCTTTTTCCAGTCCCCTCCCACACTGTGTTGGGAGGGCAGGTAATGAAATTCTCTGACTTATTAGAGGATATATGTTACAATCAACTATTGAGCTTAGTAGGGTTGCTGATTCATTGTCTCAATATTGTACATTTGGTTATGTTCTATTCTAATTTCCTGGAAACAGCTCATCCCTCGCCCAGAGCACCAGCGTCCTAGAATATTCATTCATCAGATGTGTCTTGAGCACCTGGTACATACTGGGCATGTGCTATGCCCTGGAGATACAATTGTAAGCAGGATGCCCATGGTGCCTATCTTTGAAGAGTTCCCAGTTTGATTTTGTTTATTAAGAGGAAGGGTGATGTGACTAGAGAGAGAGAGAGATGGATATGGTATGTTCTATGACAGAAATTAGCAACCAATGTTAAGAAAGTAAGAGCATAGGAAAGCCTAGGTGACATGTCAGGGAAGGCTTTCCAGGGTAACTGTCTCTAGATTTATGTCTTAAAGTGTATATAGAAATTATATCCAGAGAGAGGGGATATAATTTCTGTTATTCTTGACAGATCTAGCAAAATGTGCAAAGATGTAGGTTATGAAAGACCAGAGCACATAAAGAAATAGCAAGTAGATCAGTATGATTGAAGAATAGGAAAAGGGTGGGGGTGGGGGGCAGGGAAGGACAGTAGGACTTGGGAGGTAAGTAGGGGCCAAATCGTGAAGGTCCTTAGGAGCCATGTTAATGAGTTTGTTTATTATTCTGAAGAAAATAGGAAGTTGTGTTGAAGTGGCTTAAGCACCCTGACATCAGGGTGGAAAACGCAGTGTTGGAGGGAAAAAATTATAAACCTGTATACCAGTAAGGAAGCTATTGCAATAACCCAGGAGAGAACAGATGAGGCCTGAAAATAATGGCAGTGGTGTTAGAGAGGAGAGAACACATTGAGTAGAGAGTTAAGAAGTAGAATCAACAGGGTTAGATATGTCACTTCTAACCATAGCATTGTTTTAGTACTGTTAACAAATCCTTACTGAGCACCTATTCATTCTATTTATACAGAAATGAACAAAGTACCACAGTCTTGCTTCCTGATAGAGGAGATGAGACATACACAATATGCCTAAGGTATGAGAGAAGGGCAGGAGTGGAGCTACAAGCTAAGAGCTGTAGGAGTGGTGAGGAAGGCAGCATCATTTCTACTTGTGATTTGTAATATTAGAGAGAAGCAAGATGGAGGAGATGTTATCTAACTTAGTTTACACAGATTAATGCATAAACCAGAATGTCAGGGTTTGAAAAAAAATTTTTTGGTTATAAAAAATATTCCAGAAGAATTAAACAATGTCTTAGTTTCTCTGATGAATAAAAATATAGTAAGGTAAGCTTTTTATTATTACCAGGAGGTTGCCAAGTGAGTATGGAACCAGAATCGGTAGAATTAACTGGATCATCTTATTAGCTGTGGTCTGAATGTTTGCATCTCTCCGAAATTCATGTATTGAAAACCTAATGGCCAAGGTGAAGGTATTAGGAGGTGGGGCCTTTGGGAGGTGGTTAGGTCATGAAGACAAAGCCCTCATGAATATGATTAGTGCTCTTATAAAAGAAGTTCCTTAGAGCTAACTTACCCATTCCACCATGTGAGGACACAACAAGAAGTCTGTGACCTGGAAGAGGATCCTCACAAGAACCCGAGCATGAGGACACCCTGATCTTAGACTTCCAGCCTCCAGAACTGCAGAAATCAATTTCTGTTGTTTATAAGCCACACAGTTTCTGGTATTTTGTTATAGCATCCAGAACAAACTAAGACAGCTACTATCTTTAAATTTGGGGAAAGCCATCCTGAAGCAGTGAGATCTAGAGGATAAATAAGAATCACCCACACAAAGATGGAGGAAAGAGTGTTCCAGGCAGAGGAGACAGCATGACTGAAGGCCATGATGTGAGATATAGTTCAGTGTGAACTGAAAGAAATCTAACACGTGACTGGGGAGGAGAGAGTGATGGGGAGAGCGCTGAGAGATGGGACTGAACCTGAGAAGCCTTGTAAGATTTTGGACTTCACCCTCAAGGCAACTGCAATTGGCTGAAGTGTTTTAAGGATGGGTCTGACTGCATCATATTTTCACTTTAAGATCGCTCTGCCTGCAGATTGGAGGGGGATTTGAAAGGAAACAAGACTGGAGGCGGGGAGACCAGACAGGAAGCTCTTGTAGTATTCTAGGCAAGAAGTGACAGTGGGTTGTGACAGAGAATATGGAGAGAAATATTTAGATAGCAGAATAGATAAAAGTTGGCAAGTGACTGAATAAGGGGTGTGGAGTGAATGTAAGATGAATCCCGTGTATTTGGCTTGAGCAACTGGGCGAATGGTGATGCTATTCACTGGTACAGGAGACACCGGAACAGAAACAGACAAACAAGATAGAAAAGATAATGGGTTCTGCTTGGGACAGGTTGCGTTTCAGTTGCTTGTGTGAAATCCAAATGGAAATGCCAAGTTGGCAGTTGAATATGTAGATCTTGGGCTCAGAGTGGAGGGATAGGCTAACAAGCTCTCTTTGAGAGATGTGGGCACACTAATTACACTTCACTTACTGCTACAGATAGTTAATATCGTCCATTTTGAACTCATCTTAATTATTTTCTGTCACAGAATATAATCTTATCTAATGCTTATTGACTGGTTTCAGTAATCAGAAAAGCCATCATGGACAAGGTGGCATTTGATCTGGACCTCTGAAAGGCAAAGATGGTGACAAAAAAGAGGGTATTCGAGGCAAAGAGGTGAGAGACAGAAAAACAACTGTTCAGGGAAGATGAGTCTTCCAAATTGACTATAGCATGAGGATGATATATGCATTCAAGTGACTGTGTGCCAGAGGAATGTAAAGTTGAATAAGGGTTGGGGTCTGCACTCCTTTAAGAAGCCATCCCTCAATCCCCGGGTTGAGTTACAAGCATGTCCTCTGTGCTTCCTGAGTACCCTCTGCTCAGTCTCGTTATTGGACTTAGCCACGTTATATTGAAAGCATTTATTTCTTGTGTCAGGCTTCTCCACTATAACAAGAATTCTTCATATTCACCATGTTATCCCCATGCCTCGTCATGGTAAATACTCAATGAATTTTCATTGGAACGAACTGAACTGCAACCAAGGAGCTTATAGTCTAGTGGGGAAAATGTGGAAGCTAAAGCTGGAAAGAAACATATTGCAGAGAGATCTAAGTGTCAAGAGAAAGTGTTGGGATTATATTGGTAGGCAACAGGGTGTCAAGGAAAGTTTTTGAAGCTGATTTTGAAACAATCAAAGTGTGTTTTGACAATATTGATCTAATAGCCACGTCTAGAATGCATTGGAGGAGGCAAGATGTAAGTCAAAAGGGTACATAGCACAGCCAGCTGACTCATAGTAGGTACTCAGTAGACATTAATGAAAAAATGGATAAAAGTCAGGGACAGAAAATAAGGAACAGACGCAACTATTAGCCAAGGAATTGAATGCATGCTCAGATACCCAGTAGCCCTCTGGAATACTTCTACCACCAACAGCATTATGTATATTTTATAGTGCTGTAGTGTGGACCTGTTATAATAGGGTTTCACTGCAGCAAGCATAAACTTTGCTCCCCACATCTCTTTTTTTAAAAAATTTCTCCCAATGAATTAATTTTAAGGAGATGATGTTATTTTACATGATTTTGTTGGGACTCAGGTCATTTAGCTGCATGATTAATACTCTACCATGAGCCTGCATGCCATCAGGCAACATACCTATACACTGAAAGTTTCAATTTAGCAAAACAGAAACAGCTTTAATAGTGATTATTGTGTGTGAAAATTTTCAGGGGTGGAAGACTGGCTATTATTGATCAAAATGGGAATCATTCTTCTGTCTTTGTTATTTTGTTGTGGAGACTCCTACACATTTGCATTTGATTATAGCTGTTGCACAGCTGTTCTGTTTTCTCATAACTTGCTCTCTCATACCAAATATCATAGACAATCAATCAGAAGATCAAAGTGTCCTATTTCTAGATTCCTTCAGCCCAGAAGCCCAGTGACAATAAGCTGAGGTTTACCTCTGGATCTAATTAATGTGTGGATCCAACTGTTGTGCTATATGGGCTCAGTTTTCCTAAGTCAAGCCTGTGGATCTGTATTGCATCTAGCTGAGTTTTAAAACGCTGCAATCAAATTGGCCAGTCAAACAGAAAGAACAAATTTTATTTAAAAAAAAAACAATGAAAAAGAAGGGAATGCAATTTTCTCTTTCCTTGGGAAGCCACTGGCTTATGTAACTACTATATTTTGGTAAATGTAAGTTTTCATTATGAAGACACTGTATTTATTTGAAATCCATTTTTAAAAAATCAATGTGTCTATTCCACCTGAGGGTTATTTTATGCTGAAAACAAATAGCATTATTTTTCTAATATTGAAATAAGTGCTTCCACTGCTAAAATAAATGATTTATTTCAATAGAAGAAAATTGACATGTGTCTAAAGCACTTTTATTTCTTATGGTTTATTTTATTTCCTTTATATAATTTTATCTCTTACTTTATGAATGAAGTTAAAGTTGGATTTTTATTCTGCTTAATTCTTGTAATTTGGACAATTTCTGCCTCAAACAAGTCTTTGCTGGCTTGTATACATCTGTACTGAAAACATTAGCCTTAAGTGAGGCCACGGTGGAAAGCCACATGGGTGCCTAAGCTTTCTGTAATAAGCAGATTAGAATATGCCCATGTGTTCAAGTCCTAAAGGTAACCAGGAAGAGAAGGCCTACTGAAAATCAGATAGAGAGATTACTTAAGAGAGCATCCAAGTCTTTTAAATTGGAGAATAAGTGAGTTTTCACTCTGTTCTATGTCCATAAGGTAAAATATACATGAATATGCTAATTTGTGCAAAAAGAAACACAGGAAGGACCAAACATAAAATAATGTGATTCATTACCTATAGGCGATATGTGGGAATGGGGTGGGCAGGATGGGGAGAAGGAAACAGAGTAGAAGACATGGGTCAGGGAGTCACTACTCTTGAGTATACTTTTTTTGGAGAGTTCTGATGTTGCAACCATGATAGTACTGCACATAATCAAAAAATTAAATAAATGAGAGATGGGTTCAAAATGGCAGAGCAGAACGTGCTCTCACTCCCTCTTGCAAGAACACCAGAATCACAACTAATTGCTGAACAATCATCAAAAGAAAAACACTGGAAATCAGCAAAAAAGATACCCCAAATCCAAAGACAAAGGAGAAGTCACAATGAGACGGTAGGAGGGGCGCAATCACAAAAAAATCAAATCCCATAACTGCTGGGTAGGTGACTCACAAACTGGAGAACACTTATACCATAGAAGTCCACCCACTGCACTGAATGTTCTGAGCCCCAAGTCAGGCATCCTAACTGGGGGTCCAGCAACGGGAGGAGGAATTCCTAGATAATCAGACTTTGAAGGCTAGTGGGATTTGATTGCAGGATTTTGACAGAACTGTGGGAAACAGAGACTCCACTCTTGGAGGGCACACACAAAGTAAGGTGCTCATCGGGAAACAGGGGAAGGAGCAGTGACCACATAGAAGACTGAACCAGACTTACAGGTTAGTGTTGGAGGTTCTCCTGCAGAGGCTGGGGGTGGATGTGTCTCACTGTGAGGACAACGACACTGGCAGCAGAAGTTCTGGGAAGTACTCCTTGGCATGAGCCCTCCCAGAGTCTGTCATTAGCCCCACCAAAGAGTCCAGGTAGGCTCCAGTGTTGGGTTGCCTCAGGCCAAACAACCAACAGAGAGGGAACCCAGACCCACCCATCAGCAGTCAAGTAGATTAAGTTTTACTGAGCTCAGCCCCCCAGAAAAACAGTCAACTCTACCCATCACCAGTCCCTCCCATGAAGCCTCTTAGATAGCATCATCCACCAGAGAGCAGGCAACAGAAGCAAGAAGAACTACAATCCTGTAGCCTGTGGAACAAAAAACACATTTACAGAGAGATAGACAAGATGAAAAGGCAGAGGGCTATATACCAGATGAAGGAACAAGATAAAACCCTAGAAAAAAACCTAAATGCAGTGGAGAGAGGCAACCTTCCAGAAAAAGAATTCAGAATAATGATAGTGAAGATGATCCAGGACCTCAGAAAAAGAATGGAGGCAAAGATGGAGAATATGCAAGAAATGTTTAACAAAGACCTAGAAGAATTAAAGAACAAACAAACAGAGATGAACAATATAATAACTGAAATGAAAAATACAATAGAAGGAATCAATAGCAGAATAACTGAGGCAGACCAACAGATAACTGACCTGGAACACAGAATGCTGGAATTCAATGCTGTGGAACAGAATAAAGAAAAAAAGAATGAAAAGAAATGAAGACAGCCTAAGAGACATGTGGGACAACATTAAACATAACAACATTCGCATTGTAGGGGTCCCAGAGGGAGAAGAGAGAGAGAAAGGACCTGAAAAAATATTTCAAGAGATTATAGTCAAAAACTTCCCTAACATGGGAAAGGAAATAGCCATCCAAGTCCAGGAATTGCAGAGAGTCCCATACAGGATAAACCCATGGAGAAGCATGCTGAGACACATAGTAATCAAATTGACAAAAATTAAAGACAAAGAAAAATTATTGAAAGCAGCAAGGGAAAAACAACAAATAACATACAAGGGAACTCCCATAAGAATAAAAGCTGATTTCTCAACAGAAACTCTACAAGCCAGAAGGGAATGGCATGATATAATTAAGTGCTGAAAAGAAAGAACCAACAACCAAGATAGCTCTACCTGGCAAGGATCTCATTCAGATTTGATGGAGAAATCAAAAGCTTTACAGACAAGCAAAAGCTAAGAGAACTCAGCACCACCAAACCAACTCTACAACAAATGCTAAAGGAACTTCTCTAAGTGGGAATCACAAGACAAGAAAAGGACCTACAAAAACAAACACAAAACAATTAAGAAAATGGTCATAGGAACATACATATCGATAATTAGCTTACATGTGAACTGATTGAATGCTCCGACCAAAAGATACAGGCTTGCTGAAAGGATACAAAAACAAGACCCATATATATGCTGTCTACAAGAGACCCACTTCAGACCTAGAGACACATACAGACTGAAAGTGAGGGTTGATGGAAAAAGATATTCCATGCAAATGGAAATCAAAAGAAAGCAGGAGTAGCAATACTCATATCAGATAAAATAGACTTTAAAATAAAGAATGTTACAAGAGACAAGGAAGGACACTACATAATGATCAGGCGATCAATCCAATAAGAAGATATAACAATTAAAATACATATGCACCCAACATAGGAGCACCTCAATACATAAGGCAACTGCTAACAGCTATAAAAAAGGAAATCAATAGTAACACAAAAATACTGGAGGACTTTCACACCTCATTTACACCAATGGACAGATCATCCAAAATGAAAATAAATAAGGAAACAGAAGCTTTAAATGACACAATAGACCAGATAGATTTAATTGATATTTATAGGACATTCCATCCAAAAACAGCAGATTACACTTTCTTCTCAAGTGTGCAAGGAATATTCTCCAGGATAGATCACATCCTGGGTCACAAATCAAACCTCAGTAAATTTAAGAAAACTGAAATCATATCAAGCATCTTTTCTGACCACAACGCTATGAGATTAGAAATGAATTACAGGGAAAAAAACATAAAAAACAAAAACATGTGGAGGCTAGACACGACGTTACTAAATAACCAAGAGATCACTGAAGAAATCAAAGAGGAAATCAAAAAATACCTAGAGACAAATGATAATGAAAACACGATGATCCAAAACCTATGGGATGCAGCAAAAGCAGTTCTAAGAGAGAAGTTTATACCTCTACAAGCCTACCTCAAGAAACAATAAAAATCTCGTATAAACAATCTAACCTTACACCTAAAGGAACTAGAGAAAGAAAAACAAACAAAACCCAAAGTTAGCAGAAGGAAAGAAATCATAAAGATCAGAGCAGAAATAAATGAAACAGAAACAAAGAAAACAATAGGACCAATCAATAAAACTAAAAGTTGGTTCTTTGAGAAGATAAACAAAATTCATAAACGATTAGCCAGACTCATCAACAAAAACAGGGAGAGGACTCAAATCAATAAAATTAGAAATTAAAAAGGAGAAGTTACAACAGACAATGCAGAAATACAAAGCATCCTAAGAAACTACTACAAGCAACTCTATGCCAATAAAATGGGCAACCTGGAAGAAATGGACAAATTCTTAGAAAGGTATAACCTTCCAAGACTGAACCAGGAAGAAATAGAAAATATGAACAGACCAATCACAAGCACTGAAATTGAAACTGTGATTAAAAGTCTTCCAACAAACAAAAGCCCAGGACCTGATGGTTTCACAGGTGAATTCTATCAAACATTTAGAGAAGAGCTAACACCCATCATTCTCAAACTCTTCCAAAAAATTGCAGAAGAAAGAATACTCCCAAACTCATTCTACAAGGCCACCATCACTCTGATACCAATACCAGACAAAGATACTACAAAAAAAGAAAATTCCAGACCAATATCACTGAGGAATATAGATGCAAAAATCCTCAACAAAATACTAGCAGACAGAATCCAACACCACATTAAAAGGATCATACACCATGATCAAGTGGGATTTATCCCAGGGATGCAAGGATTCTTCAATATATGCAAATCAATCAATGTGATACACCATATTAACAAATTGAAGAATAAAAACCATATGATCATCTCAATAGTCGCAGAAAAAGCTTTTGACAAAATTCAACATCTATTTATGATAAAAACTCTCCAGAAAGTAGGCATAGAGGGAAACTATCACAACATAATAAAGACCATATATGAAAAACCCACAGCAAGCATCACTTTCAGTGGTGAAAAACTGAAAGCATTTCCTCTAAGATCAGGAACAAGACAAGGATGTCCACTCTCGCCACTATAACTCAACATTGTTTTGGAAGTCCTAGCCACAGCAATCAGAGATGAAAAAGAAATAAAAGGAATACAAATTGGAAAAGAAGTAAAACTGTCACTGTTTGCAGATGACATGATACTATACATAGAGAGCCCTAAAGATGCCACCAGAAAACTACTAGAGCTAATCAATGAACTTGATAAAGTTGCAGGATACAAATTTAATGCACAGAAATCTCTTGCATTCCTATACAACAATGATGAAAAATCTGAAAGAGAAATTATGGAAACACTCCCATTTACCACTGAAACAAAAAGAATAAAATATCTAGGAATGAATCTACCTAGGGAGACAAAAGACCTGTATACAGAAAACTGTAAGCCACTGCTTAAAGAAATTAAAGATGATACAAACAGATGGAGAGATATACCATGTTGTTGGATTGGAAGAATCAATATTGTGAAAATGACTATACTACCCAAAGCAGTATACAGATTCAATGAAATCCCTATCAAATTACCAATGGCATTTTTTACAGAACTAGAATGAAACATCTTAAAATTTGTTTGGAGACACAAAAGACCCCGAATAGCCAAAGCAGTCTCGAGGGAAAAAAACGGAGGTGGAAGAATCAGACTTCCTGACTTCAGAATATACTACAAAACTACAGTAATCAAGACAATATGGTACTGGCACAAAAACAGAAACATAGATCAATGGAACAGGATAGAAATCCCAGAGATAAACCCACGCACCTATGGTCAACTAATCTATGACAAAGGAGGCAAGGATATATAATGGAGAAAAGACAGTCTCTTTAATAAGTGGTGCTGGGAAAACTGAACAGCTACAAGTAAAAGAATGAAATTAGAACACTCCCTAACACTATACACAAAAATAAACTCAAAATGGATTAGAGACCTAAATGTAAGACCGGACACTATAAAACTCTTAGAGGAAAACATAGGAAGAACACTCTTTGACATAAATCACAGCAAGATCTTTTTTGATCCACCTCCTAGAGTAATGGAAATAAAAACAAAAATAAACAAATGGGACCTAATGAAACTTCAAAACTTTTGCAAAGCAAAGGAAACTACAAATAAGACAAAAAGACAACCCTCAGAATGGGAAAATATATTTGCAAACAAATCAATGGACAAATGATTAATCTCCAAAATATATAAACAGTTCATGCACCTCAATATTAAAAAAAACAAACAACCCAATCAAAAAATGGGCAGAAGACCTAAGTAGACATTTCTCCAAAGAGGACATACAGATGGCTGAGAAGCACATGAAAAGCTGCTCAACATCACTAATTATTAGAGAAATGCAAATCAAAACTACCATGAGGTATTGCCTCATGCCAGTTAGAATGGGCATCATCAGAAAATCTACAAACAACAAATGCTGGAGAGGGTGTGGAGAAAAGGGAACCCTCTTGCACTGTTGGTAGGAATGTAAATTGATACAGCCACTATGGAGAACAGTATGGTGGCTCCTTAGAAAACTAAAACTAGAATTACCATATGACCCAGCAATCCCACTACTGGGCATATACCCTGAGAAAACCATAATTCAAAAAGTCACATGCACCCCAATGTTCACTGCAGCCCTATTTACAATAGCCAGGTCATGGAAGCAACCTAAATGCCCATCGAGAGACGAATGGATACAGAAGTGGTGGTACATATATACAATGGAATATTACTCAGCCATAAAAAAGAACGAAATTGGGTCATTTGTAGAGACTGTTATACAGAGTGCAGTAAGTCAGAAAGAGAAACACAAATATTGCATATTAATGCATATATGTGGAACCTAGAGAAATGGTACAGATGAACCGGTTTGCAGGGCAGAAAGTGAGACACAGATGTAGAGAACAAATATATGGACACCAAGGGGAAAAAGGGGTGGGGGGGCTGATGGTGTGATGAATTGGGAGATTAGGATTGACATGTATACACTGATGTGTATAAAATGTATGACTAATAAGAAGCTGCTGTATAAAAAAATAAAATTCAAATAAATAAATAAATGAAATCAGCAAGAATGAAGGAGATCCCAAAATGGAATACAAACAAAAATAAAGGTACTTAATTTTATTTCAAATGAATAATGTCACCACTCTGAATGGAAAAAGAGAGAAAACAAACAACCCAAGTAACATTTGAATACAGTATTTTAACTGTATATATTTGGGTAAAAAGTAAAAGAACTGTAAACAAATATTAAACCTAGTTAAGTAGGTTTGTTTCTTCACAGTGTTACAATTAGCAATTTTAGAAACACTTTATGCCTATTCTAGGAATGAGCAAATAAGTAAATATACTGTGGATAATGAGAACCAGGGTCTCACTGTAGAAGGCAGGTACAAATATGGCAAGGTGGGGAGAGCAGAGTGAACTCTGTGGTATTGATTGTAAGTACAGGTATCAGTATATACTCATGGTT